>NC_052323.1:28631078-28686078 GCF_016432855.1 Salvelinus namaycush
TTTTGGTTGGGGTAATGAGTAGGCTGGACATGCCGAGAGATGAGTTTGGATTGGTCTGCCATGGAGCTGGTCAGTATGTCTAGGTAATCGTGTCAAACGCTGCTTTTAAAAAAATGTATCACGTAGTAAAACTACATAAACCTAATGTCAAGTTAAAGTGTACTGTTAGGTAGCTAACTTAAGCTGGCTGGCTTACTAGCTAGTGTTATGTGTATAATATCCACTTTCTGGAGGACCGAGTTCTGAAACCAGTGGAATTTGAGTATGATAGCTAAGGAGATGGAGAAAACACCAGCCTAGATTACATTATCAAACTAAGGGCAACCATGCATGGCATCAGACAGGAGACCCGTTCAACCATGATATATACTGTTAAGATATTCTCGCTAGCTACATTTTCAGATATCACACGTTTCAAATTTTGACAGAAAGTCGTTTCATTTCAAGTGTACTGTTAGCTAGTTAGCTGACTGGGTAGCTAGCTAATGTTAGCTGGCTGGGTATGATCTTATTCTTCGTATCTGAGACACATTTGCTTGACTAGTTATAGCTATAGAACCTGGTTGGTTAGCTCCCTGCAGATTCATGCAGGGAAGTAATGGCATGAGTTGTGATTATGCCCATTGTTTAGCTAGCTAGTTACATGTCTTAAAAACCATGCAAGTATCCATTTCAGTAGAATGTCACTGCAAATGTTGATAGACGTACTAGCTGGTAAATTCGGTCACACTATCTACTCCGATTTCAGACCACGGGCAAGATAGCCTAGCTACCTACATTTTCAGATATTACTTGTTTCTAATTTTGACAGAAAGTGGTTTAATTTCAAGTGTACTGTTAGCTAGCTAATGTTAGCTGGCTGGGTTGCTAGCTAACGTTATTTTTCGTATCTCAGACACATTTGCCTGACTAGTTAAAGACAAAGAACCTGGTTGATTAGCTACCTGCAGATTCATGCAGGGTAGTAACGTCACTAGTTGTGATTATGGTCCATTGTTTAGCTAGCTAGCTACATGTCTTAAAACTTCTTAGGGCTGCAATCCCGTTAACAGGATTGATATGACAACAGCCAGTGAAAGTACAGGGCGCCAAATTCAAACAACAGAAATGTCATAATTAAAATTCCTCAAACATACAACAATTTTAAAGGTAATCTTGTTGTTAATCCCACCACAGTGTCCGATTTCAAAAAGGCTTTACAGCGAAAGCACCACAAACGATTATGTTAGGTCACCGCCAAATCACACAAAAACACAGCCATTTTTCCAGCCAAAGACAGGAGTCACAAAAAGCAGAAAAAGAGATAAAATGAATCTCTAACCTTTTATGATCTTCATCAGATGATACTCATAGGACTTCATGTTACATAATACATGCATGTTTTGTTCGGTAAAGTTCATATTTATGTAAAAAAATCTCACTATACATTGGCGCGTTATGTTCAGTAGTTCCAAAAACATCCGGGGATTTTGCAGAGCCACATTTATTTCCAGAAATACTCATAATAAACGTTGATCAAAGATCAAGTGTTATACATGGAATTTTAGATCCACTTCTCCTTAATGCAACTGCTGTGTCAGATTTCAAAAAAGCTTTACGGAAAATGCAATAATCTGAGGTCGGCACTCAGAGCCCAATCAAGAAAAAAATATATCCGCCATATTGTGCAGTCAACAGAAGTCAGAAATAACATTATAAATATTCACTTACCTTTGATGATCTTCATCAGAATGCACTCCCAGGAATCCCAGTTCCACAATAAATGTTTGATTTGTTCGGTAATGTCCATCATTTATGTCCAAATAGCTACTTTTGTTAGTGCGTTCGGTAAACAAATTCAAAGTCACAAAGCGCGTTCACTAAAAGCAGACGAAATGTCAAAAAGTTCCGTAACAGTCAGTAGAAACATGTTTGACAATGTTGTTCCAACCGGAGAATTCCTTTGTCTTCATAAGTGCGATGGAACAGAGCTCGCTCTCACATGAACGTGCATGGTCAGCGCATGTTCTAGGTCATGGTAGACCTTACTCAAGCCCCTTTCATTCGGCCCCCCTTCACAGTAGAAGCATCAGACAAGGTTCTAAAGACTGTTGACATCTAGTGGAAGCCTTAGGAAGTGCAAAATGACCCATATCCCACTGTGTATTCGATAGGCGATGAGTTGAAAACCTACAAACCTCAGATTTCCCACTTCCGGGTTGGATTTCTTCTCATGTTTTTGCCTGCCATATGAGTTCTGTTATACTCACAGACAACATTCAAACAGTTTTAGAAACTTCAGAGTGTTTTCTATCCAATAGTAATAATTATATGCATATATTAGCAACTGGAACTGAGGAGCAGGCAGTTTACTCTTGGCACCTCTGGGCACCTTTTCATCCAAGCTACTCAATACTGCCCCTGAAGCCATAAGAAGTTAAAAGACTCCACTCTAATTTTAACAATTATTTGAGTGTACTGTTAACTAACGTTAGCTGGCTGGCTTCCAAAAATGACCCGAATCAAAAATTGAAAGAGAGAGATACTGCTTATAAACACGAAAAGGAGACCGGGGACAATAGTATGGTTAAACAGTACAAATATGACCTACGCAGATCGATCATGATGGCGAGACACAAGTATGGAGACAAAGTGGAGGAGCAATTCAGTATGTCGGTCGGAAGCCCCTGCCACATACAGCGTATGTATGCTTCTAACGATCACAGATTACAAAAAGAAAGCCTGTCACGTGGCGGACGAGCTAAACACCTTTTTCTCCTGGTTAAAGCTTAACAACTCTGAGCTGTCGAGGAGAGCCCCTGAGGACAACGAGGGCTATGTGCTTACGGTCTCCATGGAGGACTATGTTAGTCATTAAAGCGTGTTAACCCTCACAAGTTAAAGACCATATCCCCTCCTCCCCGACACACTTGAGGTAGGCACTCTGACGGTGTGGTGCCAGTTAAAAAAACCTCTTCCACAACGCTAGCAAAACAAAGGAGCTGATTGTGGACTTCAGGAGAAACCAGGTTGGGCACACACCCATCCAAATCACTGTGGAGACGATCAAAAACGTAAAGTTCCTCAGCGTACACATCTCCGATTAGCTGAAATGGTCTAACCTCACGGACACCGTGGCGAAGAAGGCACGGCAGCAACCGACTCGTCACCCTCAGAAATGTGGCCTGTTCCTGAGGGCCCTCTATAATAGCACCATCGAGAGATACTGTCGGGCTGCATCACAGCCTGGTACGGCAACTCCACCGCGGATGACCACAAGGTGCTACAGACGGTGCGTTCAGCTGAGCGTACTACCATTGGGTGCTCACTGCCTAACCTCCAGGACACCTACAACACCAGATGTCGCAGGGAGGCAAAGAAGATCATCAGGGACCCCCTGCCCCAATGCAGCTGTTTCAATCTCAATATCAAATCATTTCTGGGTAACAGTTAATACCTAACAATGATAAATGTATATTTAGTGGTGGGGTCAGGGTAAATGTTGGTTGGGGGGGGCATAGAATATCCATAGGTGTAGAAGCTAGGGGGAGGGGCGCAGGGGGAGTAGGTAGCTGAATAGTGGCTATTCAGCAGGCTGATGGTCTGACACTATTGGCCAGTCTGACAGTTTTCTCCATGATACTCCCATACTGCCCGCGTCTGAGTGATGGAAACGGGGAGAACAGACTGTGGCTTGGGGGCAGAAAATACGGAGCGTAGGATTTGGTAATGTTCTCTAGTTGTGCTGTGACTAGCTCAGCGTTCTGTCACTCATGGGGACACTACGTCACCACAAAATCTACGGGGAGAGCTCGAAAATTCAAGCCCTTTGGGTAATGCCATAGAGTTACATTAGTAGTGCCCATCCAAGAAGGCTCAAGGTCATAGGCCACAGATAAAATGATATCAAATCACATTATATCTACCGTAATTTTGATTGGACTGATCATGTCAACATCATATTTTAAAAAACTTAGCTAGCAAGCTAGAAATGCTTAGCTAGCAAGCTAGAACAGTAGTCATCAACAATCTACTGGAAAATCCTTTTCAATCCTTGTGAAAATAATATGTTATTATTATTGATAAAACATGTCGAGGCTCATTGGCCATTGGACATAAAGATTACACAGCACGTTGGAGATCACAAATTCAACAATGAGTGGTTTGTAAGGAATCAGTGGCTAACTGCAAGAGGAGCAAAGCAATCACTAGCCTGCTATTCAGTGGAGTGGGTGTGTGGTCCAAGTCTGGGTTTAAGTGTCTCTTTTCCAAGCTTAAAAGGATAAACATTCACATGTTGGGGTGGCATGTAGCCTAGTGGTTAGAGCGTTGGATTAGTAACCGAAAGGTTGTAAAATCAAATCCCCGAGCTGACAAGGTAAACATCTGTCATTCTGCCCCTGAACAAGGCAGTGTTCCCACTGTTCCTAGGCTGTCATTGAAAATAAGAATGTGTTCTTAACTGACTTGCCTAGTTAAATCAAGATGTGTACATGCACCACCATGGGCCAGAAAATGTTTAATACATTGGCCATGCTGTCAATCCAGCATGACTTCTGTCATGTTCAATGGAACTGAGTTACAAACAACTAGGAACTCTGAAAAAAACTCAGACTGGGAAAATACATTTTGAACGGTCATCCAACTCGGAATTCAAAGTCGGGAACTTGGGACTCTTTCTAGAGCTTTGACCTGAAGATCACTGACATCATGATTCAACATTTGTTTTTTTTCCAGAGTTCCCAGTTGTCTTGAACGCACCATAAATCCAGAAAATGCTACACTTTCATGAAAATGTTTTCCCACAAGGACCACCGCGCCACCTTTGTTGATTGTTTACATGCATGATGGACAGACAAGCATAGGGCGCAAGATGCGACTGAAATTGTGCAGGTGGGGAGAGTGCAAGAGAGGGTGGAGGAGGAGGCTTGTCTTGAAACGCTTGGCATCTTGTTATGACTTGCATTATGCTATGACATGCATTATCTGAATTATACCTACACAATTATATCTACGGAGCAGCAACTTCTACAGAGGAACTTTGAATGTCTTTGAACTTCCGAGAGTTGGCATAGCGCTGGACCAGAGCTAGCTAACAAGCTAACAGACTTGTGTGTGAAGAGCGGCACCAGAATTAAAAACCGTCTTGCCTTTTTGTAGTTAATATATCCAGTTTGAAACAGGATAACTGTAGTATCCTATTGTAAATAGTTAATTTACTATAGTAAAAAGTTCCTATAGTAAAAGTTAATCCATTATTCTCTAATAAAAAATCTCTCTCTCTATCTTCTGGATCACGCTTGTAACGTCAGTACTGTTGTGTATGCTTTGGAGGGGGAGAGGCAGGTAGCCTACACATTCACACACATGCTGGCAGAGATTCCAGCTGGCAGGCAGACACTGGAAGAAGATTATGGGTGACAGAGTGAGGGCTTTGCATACCGTAGGCACTGGGGAAAAAATGGCACTGAGAAAAAATGCCCGGAACCTAAACGAATTTTATTAATTCCCATGCTTTTAAAATAAGTGTTCTATTCCAAAATAGTATAGATAACTTCCGTTCTCGGTTCTGTTTCTGTTCCTCTAAAAATGTAGTTATTTTCCGGTTTTCTGTTCAGTTCCCTGAACCGGTTCCCATCCCTGGATGAAACATTCGTTAGCCTAAGTCCCTTTGCTATAAAGAAACCAGGAAGTGTATTCCGAACGTTTTCATGACTGTTTAGTGTTCCATCTATTGCATTCTGTTTGCATTTCAAGTCACTCATACCATGGTTTAACACTACTCACAATACTGAACAGATGTTTAAAATGGACCGCATCGCAAACAGCTGATGTAGTCCTACTAAACTCAGCAAAAAAAGAAAAGTCCCTTATTCTGGACCATATCTTTCAAAGATAATTTGTAAAAATCCAAATAACTTCACAGATCTTCATTGTAAAGCGTTTAAAAACTGTTTCCCATGCTTGTTCAATGAACCATAAACAATTAATGAACATGCACCTGTGGAGCGGTCATTAAGACACTAACAGCTTACAGACGTTAGGCAAATAAGGTCGCAGTTATGAAAACTTAGGACACTAAAGAGGCCATTCTGCTGACTCTGAAAAACACCAACAGAAAAATGCCCAGGGTCCCTGCTCATCTGCGTGAAGATGGCTAACATGCTGACCAGAACGGATATGTCGAGTGCGCGAGCGTTGCAAAATAAATGTAGAAATCTATGTTATTCAATTATTGCACCCAACTGCTGACGCGCGCCAAACTGCTGCGTTGCCATGGGCTAAAATAGAAGTCATTCCTATTTCTGACGCAGATCTCGCAGCAAGTCCTGCCTCTCCCATCTCCTCATTGGTTTATTGAAGCAGGTACCCACATGCCCAGGTACCCTCCTCATTGGTTATACCCACGTGGGTGATTGAAAGACAAACTGTTTTGCCGGTTGTCGTGGTAATACTATGAAAGGGTAGATGCCAATCACAATATAAGTTCAAAAATGAAAAAGCCTGGAAAGAGGAGAGATGACTAGAAACGATTCGGTTGACCGTTTTATGTGTGGATTAATTGTCAGAGTAGAGAACCTTGTGCATTTCACATAAAATAACGACTCAATGTTTATATCCCAGGACAAATTAGCTAGCAACAGCAAGCTAGCTACATAGGACAAATTAGCTAGCAAGTGCAAGCTAACTAGCTAAATTGCCATACATGTTTAATGCTTTTCGACCTGTCCCCAAATGAAAACCATTGGTTCAGAGTTTGTTTTGATATTTTAACCTGCTTGTCATGATTGCGTTCGGTGTAGGGGAAACAAAATAAATTAATGGACGATAGCGCACGATGGCGCACGCGCGTACTGTGAGACGCCTAAGACAGCGCTACATGGAGACAGGACGGACAGCTGATCGTCCTCGCAGTGTTAGATCACGTGTAAAAACAATGCACAATCCCTCCATCAGTGCTCAGACTGTCCGCAATAGGCTGAGAGAGGCTGGACTGAGGGCTTGTAGGCCTGTTGTAAGGCAGGTCCTCACCAGACATCACCGGCAACAACGTCGCCTATGGGCACAAACCCACCGTCGCTGGAACAGACAGGACTGGCAAAAAGTGCTCTTCACTGACGAGTCGCGGTTTTGTCTCACCAGGGGTGATGGTCGGATTTGCATTTATCATCGAAGGAATGAGCGTTACACCGAGGCCTGTACTCTGGAGGGGGATCGATTTGGAGATGGAGGATCCGTCATGGTCTGGGGCGGTGTGCCACAGCATCATCGGACTGAGCTTGTTGTCATTGCAGGCAATCTCAACGCTGTGCTTTACAGAGTAGACATCCTCCTCCCTCATGTGGTACCCTTCCTGCAGGCTCATCCTGACATGACCCTCCAGCATGACAGTGCCACCAGCCATACTGCTCGTTCTGTGAGTGATTTCCTGCAAGACAGGAATGTCAGTGTTCTGCCATGGCCAGCAAAAGAGCCCGGATCTCAATCCCATTCAGCAAGTCTGGGACCTGTTGGATCGGAGGGTGAGGGCTAGGGCCATTCCTCACAGAAATGTCCGGGAACTTGCAGGTGCCTTGGTGGAAGAGTAGGGTAACATCTCACAGCAAGAACTCGCAAATCTGGTGCCATCCATGAGGAGGAGATGCACTGCAGTACTTAATGCAGCTGGTGGCCACACCAGATAATGACTGTTGCTTTTGATTTTGACCCCCTCCTTTGTTCAGGGACACATTATTCAATTTCTGTTAGTCACATGTCTGTGGAACTTGTTCAGTTTATGTCTCAGTTGTTGAATCTTGTTATGTTCATACAAATATTTACAGATGCTAAGTTTGCTGAAAATAAATGCAGTTAACAGTGAGAGGACGTTTCTTTTTTTTGCTGAGTTTAAGTTTAAGTTGTCTAAATTCAAAGTTGTCTCAGACTTATGTTAATCATCCTACTACCTTCACTGTTTTCTTTTGTTTATCTTCTCCAGTTTCCACTGAAGAATGGGCAGAAGAACATACAGTACTACCCACTCCCTCCTGGATGCCCACTCACATCTTCAGTTCTCCGTTTGAATGGAAAAAATATCCATGGCAACGAGTGTTCTGCTTCGCTTCTCCTGAATCCAATGCCTCAAGTTATAACTGAAGTTTATGTTTCAAAGAAAACTATAATGTTGTTTAATTTAATGCAACAATCTGTTTGATTCAGTAGTTGTACTTATTCTTATCCATCTGTCTTTGACTGTCTTGGACAACTTGTCTTTCTACGTGGTAAAGTTTAAGGTACCACTTTATTTGACAGGGTCAGTATGACGTGGATATGACCGTGTAATAAACTTGAAATAAGATCAGTCATACATTTATGACCACACATGTCAAAATGACATACTCTTATTAGGATAGCTACTGTCATTCTGTATTTCAAGTGTCTCAGACGTGCTATCATATAAAGGCTACTGAGTTTTGAGAACAAGCGATAGATGATCTTGCTACACAGCAATATTTTCTTTCACTTTATTCTGGGAACTAAATTTATGAATATGTAGCATGATCTATTTTTCTGTCTGTATGCATTGAACAATTACACATAAGAGTAAGGACATTGATCAATTTAATTAATTGTCCGATTCTGTAAGGTCATATTCACTTTTAGGTGGCCTAAAAACATTGGATTTTGTCACGCCCTGATCTGTTTCACCTGTCTTTGTGATTGTCTACACCCTCCTCCAGGTGTCACCCGTCTTCCCCATTATCCCCTGTGTATTTATACCTGTGTTCTCTGTTTGTCTGTTGCCAGTTCATTTTGTTCCTCAAACCTACCAGCGTTTTTACCCTTTCTCTTGCCTTTTCTATATTCCTATTTTCTAGTTTTCCCGGTTTTGTCCTTTCTGCCTGCCCTGACCCTGAGCCTGCCTGCCGTCCGGTACATTTGCCCCACTACTCTGGATTACCGACCTCTGCCTGACCCTGAGTCTGCCTGCCGTCCGGTACATTTGCCCCACTACTCTGGATTACCAACCTCTGCCTGACCTGACCCTGAGCCTGCCTGCCGTCCTCTACCTTTGACTGCCCGTGTTCGTATTAATAAACTTTTGTTACTTTGACATTGTCTGCACCTGGGCATTACCTTCAAACGTGATAGATTTGTTATTGGTATGGTATAAACATGCTGAATAAATGGCTATTCTGTTATTTAGTAGGAAATAAGAGAAGATTTTATGTCCCTCTTATGCATGTCCATGTTGCAGGTGTTATGCTCATAGAACTATATTTCCTGTCCCTCTTATGCATGTCCATGTTGCAGGTGTTATGAAACTAGGTCAGTTGGTTCAAATATCATGAAATACCAATGGATTCCGTCCGAAATGTCAAAATATAGCTATTGCACTCAAGTGTATAGCGAATGTATGGTGTTGAATTAAGTTGCTAAGGCCTTTTGACCTATT
Organism: Salvelinus namaycush; assembly: GCF_016432855.1. Lineage (NCBI taxonomy): Eukaryota > Metazoa > Chordata > Actinopteri > Salmoniformes > Salmonidae > Salvelinus > Salvelinus namaycush. The sequence goes on from NC_052323.1 coordinate 28,640,494, forward strand.
CCTAATTGATAGACAAGGTGCAATACTGGGTTAATCCCAGCAGCCTACAAACATACAGAAGCTTTCTAGATCTATAGCAGGGGTCTCCAACCTTTTCTAGTTGAGATACTTTAAAAAATGAAACACGTTGCGAGCTATACATTTTTTTCTATCTTTCAATATAGGCACATTCTCCACTTCTCCTCTCCCCTGCAACTGTTCCCCTATGTCCTTGGTGTGCAAGAGAAAGTAGTGCACTTTGTTTTCTGTCAATATAACTGGTAAAATAATAGTTAATATACAACTCTAGGGCCTCTTGAGTGGCGCAGCGGTTCAAGGCACTGCGTCACAGTGTTGTGGGCTCACTACAGCCTGGGGTTTGATCCCAGCCGTGACCAGGACAACCAGCTGTGATCGGGAGTCCCATAGGGCAGTGCACAATTGGCCCAGGATCGTCCGGGTTAGGTTAGGGGAGGATTTGGCCAGGGGGGGCTTTACTTGGCTCATCGCTCAGCGCTCGTGACTCCTTGTGGTGGGCTGGGCGCCTGCAGGCTGACTCGGTCGTCAGTTGAACAGTGTTTCCTCCAGCACATTAGTACAGCTGGCTTCCGGTTTAAGCGAGCCGCGCTTCTTAACAGCAGACCTTGGCAGGTCATGTTTCGGAGGAAGCATGACTCAACCTTTACCTTGCAGCGATGAGACAAGATAATAATCACGAAATTGGAGAGAAAAAGGGGGGTTGAAATAAAAAATTCTGTTTTATATTTTCCCAAATGATGTTTCCTCAGTTAAAATTTTCCTGGTTTTAGATTTGTTTTGTTTTTGCTCCAAACATTCAAGCTGTTCATAGAGAAACAACAGAATTGGATGTTCGGAGTCCATGTCAATGGTTAAATCACATCAAAAGACCAAACATGTTTGGGTCTGAATGAAAATTAGCAAATACATTTTTTTTGCGTAACTTCCCTTTAGTTGTGCATCTAGCGAGTGAGGAATGTCCTGTCTAATGTTCCGGTCTAGCGATGCTTCTGTACTGCTGCTGCTCATTTGACGGCAAAGTTTGCAAATAACAAATAATGATAAGCTTCTGCCAGGTAAGCCAACTTTGCAATTAAAATTTAATGAGAAGGTTTTGGCGAAAGTATTTCAGTCAACTCACAAGACGGTTATCACATCAACTGTCTACACACGGAGTGATAGACAAACACACGCACCACACAGACTGACAGGGGCAATATTTCTGGATAATAATTGGCAGATATTGTGTTAGGTTTGGCTTTTGAAGCCAATTGTGGCTAAACAGGGGTGGGATATTGTCAATGTTGTGTTGATTAGATAGTAGCTGGGAGCTTGCGGTGTCAGATACTTGTGAGATTTGTTTTTGACAGTTTGCGGTGGAACACATGAAATATTGCATGTCCTTTCAGAATTGTTTGGCGAGCTACTCATAGGTGGGCTGGTAGCTACTGGTAGCTGGCGATCGACCTGTCATAGACCCCTGGTCAATATGATATGTTTAGCTATGTCTGCTTTCTAGTGGCTGCAAGAGTTACTGAGACTGTCTTAAAATGTGAATGTACAAATCGGGGTATCATTTTTTCAAGGACTTTTCCTTAAATTAATAGCACATCTTGGAACCCAATGGCTTTTAAAAGAATTGAATAAAAAGCATGTTGTGATATTACCTAATGCCCACTGACTTTTTATTCTGGGTATCATTAAAATATCTGCTTCGTATAGATACTGCCTAAGTGATTCCACTTTACTTTTAGAGAGGTTGGGGGGGGGGGGGGGGGGGGTTGTAATGCATTATCTGAGGTCAAGCCCTGTGCATAACTCAGAGATACCGTAATGTACATTGTGTGTCTAAAGTCCAGTTCAGATACAACAGCCGATATGAAACAAGACCAGATCAAACTAGATAGTTTTAAAGAAAGACTAAGACATGCAAATAGAGACCGTTTCCACGGTAACGCTTTACATCAACGTGATTCAACCTTTCAGCAAAGTTGCCACTTGTTGTAGCAAGGTGATGTAGCAAACGAGTGTCATGAAGTAAATGCATCAGAAACAGGGTACACTTTGTGACTTGTGAGATAAATATCTGCACGCTATAGGAATAGGGCCAGCCCTAATCTTTTGGGGGACCTATTGTATGTATTTAACCTTTATTTAACTAGGCAAGTCAGTTAAGAACAAATTCTTATTTACAATGACGGCCTACCCCGGCCAAACCCGGACGATGCTGGGCCAGTTGCGTGCCGCCCTACGGGACTCCCAATCACAGCCGGTTGTGATACAGCCCAGGATCGAAACGGGGTCTGTAGTAACACCTCTAGCATTGAGATGCAGTGCCTTAGACCGCTGCGCCACTCGGGAGCCCTAAGCGAGATTTGGTTGGGGGGGTGTCCTAGTCTCGCTTTGCCGTACATCCAAAATCACATTGTAGTCGCCACTCCCTTAGAGGTCTGGAGAATTGCAAAAACGGTTTGTTCTAAAACTCCTTATAAGAGTGTGACGTCGCGTCTCGTCTCATGCATCTGAACTGGGCTTTATGGAATGAACAATAATATGATGATTAGTGTTAATCTTAACATCCTTCTGCGAACTAGAGAGACATTGGTCCAAATCCTTTACTTGTTTTAAATCATGTCAGCTATAATAACGGAGGCCCAAGAAAGATCCCAGCGTACAGAAGACGCAGTAACCATATGTCTGTAAACCCATGAGAGCAGAGGCCTGTGAAGCAAGCAGTAACCATATGTCTGTAAACCCATGAGAGCAGAGGCCTGTGAAGCAAGCAGTAACCATATGTCTGTAAACCCATGAGAGCAGCGGTCTGTGAAGCAAGCAGTAACCATATGTCTCTGTAAACCCATGAGAGCAGAGGCCTGTGAAGCAAGCAGTAACCATATGTCTGTAAACCCATGAGAGCAGAGGCCTGTGAAGCAAGCAGAAACCATATGTCTGTAAACCCATGAGAGCAGAGGCCTGTGAAGCAAGCAGTAACCATATGTCTGTAAACCCATGAGAGCAGAGGCCTGTGAAGCAAGCAGTAACCATATGTCTGTAAACCCATGAGAGCAGCGGTCTGTGAAGCAAGCAGTAACCATATGTCTCTGTAAACCCATGAGAGCAGAGGCCTGTGAAGCAAGCAGTAACCATATGTCTGTAAACCCATGAGAGCAGAGGCCTGTGAAGCAAGCAGTAACCATATGTCTGTAAACCCATGAGAGCAGAGGCCTGTGAAGCAAGCAGTAACCATATGTCTGTAAACCCATGAGAGCAGAGGCCTGTGAAGCAAGCAGTAACCATATGTCTCTGTAAACCCATGAGAGCAGAGGCCTGTGAAGCAAGCAGTAACCATATGTCTGTAAACCCATGAGAGCAGAGGCCTGTGAAGCAAGCAGTAACCATACGTCTGTAAACCCATGAGAGCAGAGGCCTGTGAAGCAAGCAGTAACCATACGTCTGTAAACCCATGAGAGCAGAGGCCTGTGAAGCAAGCAGTAACCATATGTCTGTAAACCCATGAGAGCAGCGGTCTGTGAAGCAAGCAGTAACCATACGTCTGTAAACCCATGAGAGCAGAGGCCTGTGAAGCAAGCAGTAACCATATGTCTGTAAACCCATGAGAGCAGAGGCCTGTGAAGCAAGCAGTAACCATACGTCTGTAAACCCATGAGAGCAGAGGCCTGTGAAGCAAGCATTAACCATATGTCTGTAAACCCATGAGAGCAGAGGCCTGTGAAGCAAGCAGTAACCATATGTCTGTAAACCCATGAGAGCAGAGGCCTGTGAAGCAAGCAGTAACCATATGTCTGTAAACCCATGAGAGCAGAGGCCTGTGAAGCAAGCAGTAACCATATGTCTGTAAACCCATGAGAGCAGCGGTCTGTGAAGCAAGCAGTAACCATATGTCTCTGTAAACCCATGAGAGCAGAGGCCTGTGAAGCAAGCAGTAACCATATGTCTGTAAACCCATGAGAGCAGAGGCCTGTGAAGCAAGCAGTAACCATATGTCTGTAAACCCATGAGAGCAGAGGCCTGTGAAGCAAGCAGTAACCATATGTCTGTAAACCCATGAGAGCAGAGGCCTGTGAAGCAAGCAGTAACCATATGTCTCTGTAAACCCATGAGAGCAGAGGCCTGTGAAGCAAGCAGTAACCATATGTCTGTAAACCCATGAGAGCAGAGGCCTGTGAAGCAAGCAGTAACCATACGTCTGTAAACCCATGAGAGCAGAGGCCTGTGAAGCAAGCAGTAACCATACGTCTGTAAACCCATGAGAGCAGAGGCCTGTGAAGCAAGCAGTAACCATATGTCTGTAAACCCATGAGAGCAGCGGTCTGTGAAGCAAGCAGTAACCATACGTCTGTAAACCCATGAGAGCAGAGGCCTGTGAAGCAAGCAGTAACCATATGTCTGTAAACCCATGAGAGCAGAGGCCTGTGAAGCAAGCAGTAACCATACGTCTGTAAACCCATGAGAGCAGAGGCCTGTGAAGCAAGCAGTAACCATATGTCTGTAAACCCATGAGAGCAGAGGCCTGTGAAGCAAGCAGTAACCATATGTCTGTAAACCCATGAGAGCAGAGGCCTGTGAAGCAAGCAGTAACCATATGTCTGTAAACCCATGAGAGCAGAGGCCTGTGAAGCAAGCAGTAACCATATGTCTGTAAACCCATGAGAGCAGAGGCCTGTGAAGCAAGCCGTAACCATATGTCTGTAAACCCATGAGAGCAGCGGTCTGTGAAGCAAGCAGTAACCATATGTCTGTAAACCCATGAGAGCAGAGGCCTGTGAAGCAAGCAGTAACCATACGTCTGTAAACCCATGAGAGCAGAGGCCTGTGAAGCAAGCAGTAACCATATGTCTGTAAACCCATGAGAGCAGCGGTCTGTGAAGCAAGCAGTAACCATATGTCTGTAAACCCATGAGAGCAGCGGTCTGTGAAGCAAGCAGTAACCATATGTCTGTAAACCCATGAGAGCAGCGGTCTGTGAAGCAAGCAGTAACCATATGTCTGTAAACCCATGAGAGCAGAGGCCTGTGAAGCAAGCAGTAACCATATGTCTGTAAACCCATGAGAACAGCGGTCTGTGAAGCAAGCAGTAACCATATGTCTGTAAACCCATGAGAGCAGAGGCCTGTGAAGCAAGCAGTAACCATATGTCTGTAAACCAATGAGAGCAGCGGTCTGTGAAGCAAGCAGTAACCATATGTCTGTAAACCCATGAGAGCAGCGGTCTGTGAAGCAAGCAGTAACCATATGTCTGTAAACCCTTGAGAGCAGCGGTCTGTGAAGCAAGCAGTAACCATATGTCTGTAAACCCATGAGAGCAGCGGTCTGTGAAGCAAGCAGTAACCATATGTCTGTAAACCCATGAGAGCAGCGGTCTGTGAAGCAAGCAGTAACCATATGTCTGTAAACCCATGAGAGCAGCGGTCTGTGAAGCAAGCAGTAACCATATGTCTGTAAACCCATGAGAGCAGCGGTCTGTGAAGCAAGCAGTAACCATATGTCTGTAAACCCATGAGAGCAGAGGTCTGTGAAGCAAGCAGTAACCATATGTCTGTAAACCCATGAGAGCAGCGGTCTGTGAAGCAAGCAGTAACCATATGTCTCTGTAAACCCATGAGAGCAGCGGTCTGTGAAGCAAGCAGTAAACATACGTCTGTAAACCCATGAGAGCAGCGGTCTGTGAAGCAAGCAGTAACCATATGTCTGTAAACCCATGAGAGCAGCGGTCTGTGAAGCAAGCAGTAACCATATGTCTGTAAACCCATGAGAGCAGAGGCCTGTGAAGCAAGCAGTAACCATATGTCTGTAAACCCATGAGAGCAGCGGTCTGTGAAGCAAGCAGTAACCATATGTCTGTAAACCCATGAGAGCAGCGGTCTGTGAAGCAAGCAGTAACCATATGTCTGTAAACCCATGAGAGCAGCGGTCTGTGAAGCAAGCAGTAACCATATGTCTGTAAACCCATGAGAGCAGCGGTCTGTGAAGCAAGCAGTAACCATATGTCTGTAAACCCATGAGAGCAGCGGTCTGTGAAGCAAGCAGTAACCATATGTCTGTAAACCCATGAGAGCAGCGGTCTGTGAAGCAAGCAGTAACCATATGTCTGTAAACCCATGAGAGCAGAGGCCTGTGAAGCAAGCAGTAACCATACGTCTGTAAACCCATGAGAGCAGAGGCCTGTGAAGCAAGCAGTAACCATACGTCTGTAAACCCATGAGAGCAGAGGCCTGTGAAGCAAGCAGTAACCATATGTCTGTAAACCCATGAGAGCAGAGGCCTGTGAAGCAAGCAGTAACCATATGTCTGTAAACCCATGAGAGCAGAGGCCTGTGAAGCAAGCAGTAACCATATGTCTCTGTAAACCCATGAGAGCAGAGGCCTGTGAAGCAAGCAGTAACCATATGTCTGTAAACCCATGAGAGCAGAGGCCTGTGAAGCAAGCAGTAACCATATGTCTGTAAACCCATGAGAGCAGAGGCCTGTGAAGCAAGCAGTAACCATATGTCTCTGTAAACCCATGAGAGCAGAGGCCTGTGAAGCAAGCAGTAACCATATGTCTGTAAACCCATGAGAGCAGAGGCCTGTGAAGCAAGCAGTAACCATATGTCTGTAAACCCATGAGAGCAGAGGCCTGTGAAGCAAGCAGTAACCATACGTCTGTAAACCCATGAGAGCAGAGGCCTGTGAAGCAAGCAGTAACCATATGTCTGTAAACCCATGAGAGCAGCGGTCTGTGAAGCAAGCAGTAACCATACGTCTGTAAACCCATGAGAGCAGAGGCCTGTGAAGCAAGCAGTAACCATACGTCTGTAAACCCATGAGAGCAGAGGCCTGTGAAGCAAGCAGTAACCATACGTCTGTAAACCCATGAGAGCAGAGGCCTGTGAAGCAAGCAGTAACCATATGTCTGTAAACCCATGAGAGCAGAGGCCTGTGAAGCAAGCAGTAACCATATGTCTGTAAACCCATGAGAGCAGAGGCCTGTGAAGCAAGCAGTAACCATATGTCTGTAAACCCATGAGAGCAGAGGCCTGTGAAGCAAGCAGTAACCATATGTCTGTAAACCCATGAGAGCAGAGGCCTGTGAAGCAAGCAGTAACCATATGTCTGTAAACCCATGAGAGCAGCGGTCTGTGAAGCAAGCAGTAACCATATGTCTGTAAACCCATGAGAGCAGAGGCCTGTGAAGCAAGCAGTAACCATACGTCTGTAAACCCATGAGAGCAGAGGCCTGTGAAGCAAGCAGTAACCATATGTCTGTAAACCCATGAGAGCAGCGGTCTGTGAAGCAAGCAGTAACCATATGTCTGTAAACCCATGAGAGCAGCGGTCTGTGAAGCAAGCAGTAACCATATGTCTGTAAACCCATGAGAGCAGCGGTCTGTGAAGCAAGCAGTAACCATATGTCTGTAAACCCATGAGAGCAGAGGCCTGTGAAGCAAGCAGTAACCATATGTCTGTAAACCCATGAGAGCAGCGGTCTGTGAAGCAAGCAGTAACCATATGTCTGTAAACCCATGAGAGCAGAGGCCTGTGAAGCAAGCAGTAACCATATGTCTGTAAACCCATGAGAGCAGCGGTCTGTGAAGCAAGCAGTAACCATATGTCTGTAAACCCATGAGAGCAGCGGTCTGTGAAGCAAGCAGTAACCATATGTCTGTAAACCCATGAGAGCAGCGGTCTGTGAAGCAAGCAGTAACCATATGTCTCTGTAAACCCATGAGAGCAGCGGTCTGTGAAGCAAGCAGTAAACATACGTCTGTAAACCCATGAGAGCAGCGGTCTGTGAAGCAAGCAGTAACCATACGTCTGTAAACCCATGAGAGCAGCGGTCTGTGAAGCAAGCAGTAACCATATGTCTGTAAACCCATGAGAGCAGAGGCCTGTGAAGCAAGCAGTAACCATATGTCTGTAAACCCATGAGAGCAGCGGTCTGTGAAGCAAGCAGTAACCATATGTCTGTAAACCCATGAGAGCAGCGGTCTGTGAAGCAAGCAGTAACCATATGTCTGTAAACCCATGAGAGCAGCGGTCTGTGAAGCAAGCAGTAACCATATGTCTGTAAACCCATGAGAGCAGCGGTCTGTGAAGCAAGCAGTAACCATATGTCTGTAAACCCATGAGAGCAGCGGTCTGTGAAGCAAGCAGTAACCATATGTCTGTAAACCCATGAGAGCAGAGGCCTGTGAAGCAAGCAGTAACCATACGTCTGTAAACCCATGAGAGCAGAGGCCTGTGAAGCAAGCAGTAACCATACGTCTGTAAACCCATGAGAGCAGAGGCCTGTGAAGCAAGCAGTAACCATATGTCTGTAAACCCATGAGAGCAGAGGCCTGTGAAGCAAGCAGTAACCATATGTCTGTAAACCCATGAGAGCAGAGGCCTGTGAAGCAAGCAGTAACCATATGTCTCTGTAAACCCATGAGAGCAGAGGCCTGTGAAGCAAGCAGTAACCATATGTCTGTAAACCCATGAGAGCAGAGGCCTGTGAAGCAAGCAGTAACCATATGTCTGTAAACCCATGAGAGCAGAGGCCTGTGAAGCAAGCAGTAACCATATGTCTCTGTAAACCCATGAGAGCAGAGGCCTGTGAAGCAAGCAGTAACCATATGTCTGTAAACCCATGAGAGCAGAGGCCTGTGAAGCAAGCAGTAACCATATGTCTGTAAACCCATGAGAGCAGAGGCCTGTGAAGCAAGCAGTAACCATACGTCTGTAAACCCATGAGAGCAGAGGCCTGTGAAGCAAGCAGTAACCATATGTCTGTAAACCCATGAGAGCAGCGGTCTGTGAAGCAAGCAGTAACCATACGTCTGTAAACCCATGAGAGCAGAGGCCTGTGAAGCAAGCAGTAACCATACGTCTGTAAACCCATGAGAGCAGAGGCCTGTGAAGCAAGCAGTAACCATACGTCTGTAAACCCATGAGAGCAGAGGCCTGTGAAGCAAGCAGTAACCATATGTCTGTAAACCCATGAGAGCAGAGGCCTGTGAAGCAAGCAGTAACCATATGTCTGTAAACCCATGAGAGCAGAGGCCTGTGAAGCAAGCAGTAACCATATGTCTGTAAACCCATGAGAGCAGAGGCCTGTGAAGCAAGCAGTAACCATATGTCTGTAAACCCATGAGAGCAGAGGCCTGTGAAGCAAGCAGTAACCATATGTCTGTAAACCCATGAGAGCAGCGGTCTGTGAAGCAAGCAGTAACCATATGTCTGTAAACCCATGAGAGCAGAGGCCTGTGAAGCAAGCAGTAACCATACGTCTGTAAACCCATGAGAGCAGAGGCCTGTGAAGCAAGCAGTAACCATATGTCTGTAAACCCATGAGAGCAGCGGTCTGTGAAGCAAGCAGTAACCATATGTCTGTAAACCCATGAGAGCAGCGGTCTGTGAAGCAAGCAGTAACCATATGTCTGTAAACCCATGAGAGCAGCGGTCTGTGAAGCAAGCAGTAACCATATGTCTGTAAACCCATGAGAGCAGAGGCCTGTGAAGCAAGCAGTAACCATATGTCTGTAAACCCATGAGAGCAGCGGTCTGTGAAGCAAGCAGTAACCATATGTCTGTAAACCCATGAGAGCAGAGGCCTGTGAAGCAAGCAGTAACCATATGTCTGTAAACCCATGAGAGCAGCGGTCTGTGAAGCAAGCAGTAACCATATGTCTGTAAACCCATGAGAGCAGCGGTCTGTGAAGCAAGCAGTAACCATATGTCTGTAAACCCATGAGAGCAGCGGTCTGTGAAGCAAGCAGTAACCATATGTCTGTAAACCCATGAGAGCAGCGGTCTGTGAAGCAAGCAGTAACCATATGTCTGTAAACCCATGAGAGCAGCGGTCTGTGAAGCAAGCAGTAACCATATGTCTGTAAACCCATGAGAGCAGCGGTCTGTGAAGCAAGCAGTAACCATATGTCTGTAAACCCATGAGAGCAGCGGTCTGTGAAGCAAGCAGTAACCATACGTCTGTAAACCCATGAGAGCAGAGGTCTGTGAAGCAAGCAGTAACCATATGTATGTAAACCCATGAGAGCAGCGGTCTGTGAAGCAAGCAGTAACCATATGTCTCTGTAAACCCATGAGAGCAGAGGTCTGTGAAGCAAGCAGTAACCATACGTCTGTAAACCCATGAGAGCAGCGGTCTGTGAAGCAAGCAGTAACCATACGTCTGTAAACCCATGAGAGCAGCGGTCTGTGAAGCAAGCAGTAACCATATGTCTGTAAACCCATGAGAGCAGAGGCCTGTGAAGCAAGCAGTAACCATATGTCTGTAAACCCATGAGAGCAGCGGTCTGTGAAGCAAGCAGTAACCATATGTCTGTAAACCCATGAGAGCAGCGGTCTGTGAAGCAAGCAGTAACCATATGTCTGTAAACCCATGAGAGCAGCGGTCTGTGAAGCAAGCAGTAACCATATGTCTGTAAACCCATGAGAGCAGCGGTCTGTGAAGCAAGCAGTAACCATATGTCTGTAAACCCATGAGAGCAGCGGTCTGTGAAGCAAGCAGTAACCATATGTCTGTAAACCCATGAGAGCAGCGGTCTGTGAAGCAAGCAGTAACCATACGTCTGTAAACCCATGAGAGCAGAGGCCTGTGAAGCAAGCAGTAACCATACGTCTGTAAACCCATGAGAGCAGAGGCCTGTGAAGCAAGCAGTAACCATACGTCTGTAAACCCATGAGAGCAGCGGTCTGTGAAGAAAGCAGTAACCATACGTCTGTAAACCCATGAGAGCAGAGGCCTGTGAAGCAAGCAGTAACCATATGTCTGTAAACCCATGAGAGCAGAGGCCTGTGAAGCAAGTAGTAACCATACGTCTGTAAACCCATGAGAGCAGAGGCCTGTGAAGCAAGCAGTAACCATATGTCTGTAAACCCATGAGAACAGCGGTCTGTGAAGCAAGCAGTAACCATATGTCTGTAAACCCATGAGAGCAGAGGCCTGTGAAGCAAGCAGTAACCATACGTCTGTAAACCCATGAGAGCAGAGGCCTGTGAAGCAAGCAGTAACCATATGTCTGTAAACCCATGAGAGCAGAGGCCTGTGAAGCAAGCAGTAACCATATGTCTGTAAACCCATGAGAGCAGAGGTCTGTGAAGCAATCAGTAACCGTATGTCTCTGTAAACCCATGAGAGCAGCGGCCTGTGAAGCAAGCAGTAACCATATGTCTGTAAACCCATGAGAGCAGAGGCCTGTGAAGCAAGCAGTAACCGTATGTCTCTGTAAACCCATGAGAGCAGTGGTCTGTGAAGCAAGCAGTAACCATACGTCTGTAAACCCATGAGAGCAGAGGCCTGTGAAGCAAGCAGTAACCATATGTCTGTAAACCCATGAGAGCAGCGGTCTGTGAAGCAAGCAGTAACCATACGTCTGTAAACCCATGAGAGCAGAGGCCTGTGAAGCAAGCAGTAACCATATGTCTGTAAACCCATGAGAGCAGAGGTCTGTGAAGCAATCAGTAACCGTATGTCTCTGTAAACCCATGAGAGCAGCGGCCTGTGAAGCAAGCAGTAACCATATGTCTGTAATCCCATGAGAGCAGAGGCCTGTGAAGCAAGCAGTAACCATATGTCTGTAAACCCATGAGAGCAGCGGTATGTGAAGCAAGCAGAAACCATATGTCTGTAAACCCATGAGAGCAGAGGCCTGTGAAGCAAGCAGTAACCATACGTCTGTAAACCCATGAGAGCAGAGGCCTGTGAAGCAAGCAGTAACCGTATGTCTCTGTAAACCCATGAGAGCAGTGGTCTGTGAAGCAAGCAGTAACCATACGTCTGTAAACCCATGAGAGCAGAGGCCTGTGAAGCAAGCAGTAACCATATGTCTGTAAACCCATGAGAGCAGAGGCCTGTGAAGCAAGCAGTAACCATACGTCTGTAAACCCATGAGAGCAGAGGCCTGTGAAGCAAGCAGTAACCATACGTCTGTAAACCCATGAGAGCAGAGGCCTGTGAAGCAAGCAGTAACCATATGTCTGTAAACCCATGAGAGCAGAGGCCTGTGAAGCAAGCAGTAACCATACGTCTGTAAACCCATGAGAGCAGAGGCCTGTGAAGCAAGCAGTAACCATATGTCTGTAAACCCATGAGAGCAGAGGCCTGTGAAGCAAGCAGTAACCATATGTCTGTAAACCCATGAGAGCAGAGGTCTGTGAAGCAATCAGTAACCGTATGTCTCTGTAAACCCATGAGAGCAGCGGCCTGTGAAGCAAGCAGTAACCATATGTCTGTAAACCCATGAGAGCAGAGGCCTGTGAAGCAAGCAGTAACCGTATGTCTCTGTAAACCCATGAGAGCAGTGGTCTGTGAAGCAAGCAGTAACCATACGTCTGTAAACCCATGAGAGCAGAGGCCTGTGCAGCAAGCAGTAACCATATGTCTGTAAACCCATGAGAGCAGCGGTCTGTGAAGCAAGCAGTAACCATACGTCTGTAAACCCATGAGAGCAGAGGCCTGTGAAGCAAGCAGTAACCATATGTCTGTAAACCCATGAGAGCAGAGGTCTGTGAAGCAATCAGTAACCGTATGTCTCTGTAAACCCATGAGAGCAGCGGCCTGTGAAGCAAGCAGTAACCATATGTCTGTAATCCCATGAGAGCAGAGGCCTGTGAAGCAAGCAGTAACCATATGTCTGTAAACCCATGAGAGCAGCGGTATGTGAAGCAAGCAGAAACCATATGTCTGTAAACCCATGAGAGCAGAGGCCTGTGAAGCAAGCAGTAACCATACGTCTGTAAACCCATGAGAGCAGAGGCCTGTGAAGCAAGCAGTAACCGTATGTCTCTGTAAACCCATGAGAGCAGTGGTCTGTGAAGCAAGCAGTAACCATACGTCTGTAAACCCATGAGAGCAGAGGCCTGTGAAGCAAGCAGTAACCATATGTCTGTAAACCCATGAGAGCAGAGGCCTGTGAAGCAAGCAGTAACCATACGTCTGTAAACCCATGAGAGCAGAGGCCTGTGAAGCAAGCAGTAACCATACGTCTGTAAACCCATGAGAGCAGAGGCCTGTGAAGCAAGCAGTAACCATATGTCTGTAAACCCATGAGAGCAGAGGTCTGTGAAGCAAGCAGTAACAATATGTCTGTAAACCCATGAGAGCAGAGGCCTGTGAAGCAAGCAGTAACCATATGTCTGTAAACTCATGAGAGCAGAGGTCTGTGAAGCAATCAGTAACTGTATGTCTCTGTAAACCCATGAGAGCAGAGGCCTGTGAAGCAAGCAGTAACCATATGTCTGTAAACCCATGAGAGCAGAGGCCTGTGAAGCAAGCAGTAACCATACGTCTGTAAACCCATGAGAGCAGAGGCCTGTGAAGCAAGCAGTAACCATATGTCTGTAAACTCATGAGAGCAGAGGCCTGTGAAGCAAGCAGTAACCATACGTCTGTTTACCCATGAGAGCAGAGGCCTGTGAAGCAAGCAGTAACCATATGTCTGTAAACCCATGAGAGCAGAGGTCTGTGAAGCAATCAGTAACCTTATGTCTCTGTAAACCCATGAGAGCAGCGGCCTGTGAAGCAAGCAGTAACCATATGTCTGTAAACCCATGAGAGCAGAGGCCTGTGAAGCAAGCAGTAACTGTATGTCTCTGTAAACCCATGAGAGCAGTGGTCTGTGAAGCAAGCAGTAACCATACATCTGTAAACCCATGAGAGCAGAGGCCTGTGAAGCAAGCAGTAACCATATGTCTGTAAACCCATGAGAGCAGCGGTCTGTGAAGCAAGCAGTAACCATATGTCTGTAAACCCATGAGAGCAGAGGCCTGTGAAGCAAGCAGTAACCATACGTCTGTAAACCCATGAGAGCAGAGGCCTGTGAAGCAAGCAGTAACCGTATGTCTCTGTAAACCCATGAGAGCAGTGGTCTGTGAAGCAAGCAGTAACCATACGTCTGTAAACCCATGAGAGCAGAGGCCTGTGAAGCAAGCAGTAACCATATGTCTGTAAACCCATGAGAGCAGAGGCCTGTGAAGCAAGCAGTAACCATACGTCTGTAAACCCATGAGAGCAGAGGTCTGTGAAGCAAGCAGTAACCATATGTCTGTAAACCCATGAGAGCAGAGGCCTGTGAAGCAAGCAGTAACCATATGTCTGTAAACCCATGAGAGCAGAGGCCTGTGAAGCAAGCAGTAACCATATGTCTGTAAACCCATGAGAGCAGAGGCCTGTGAAGCAAGCAGTAACCATATGTCTGTAAACCCATGAGAGCAGCGGTCTGTGAAGCAAGCAGTAACCATATGTCTGTAAACCCATGAGAGCAGAGGCCTGTGAAGCAAGCAGTAACCATATGTCTGTAAACCCATGAGAGCAGAGGTCTGTGAAGCAATCAGTAACCATATGTCTGTAAACCCATGAGAGCAGAGGTCTGTGAAGCAATCAGTAACCGTATGTCTCTGTAAACCCATGAGGGCAGAGGCCTGTGAAGCAAGCAGTAACCATATGTCTGTAAACCCATGAGAGCAGAGGCCTGTGAAGCAAGCAGTAACCATATGTCTGTAAACCCATGAGAGCAGCGGTCTGTGAAGCAAGCAGTAACCATATGTCTCTGTAAACCCATGAGAGCAGAGGCCTGTGAAGCAAGCAGTAACCATATGTCTGTAAACCCATGAGAGCAGAGGCCTGTGAAGCAAAAAGAAACCATATGTCTGTAAACCCATGAGAGCAGAGGCCTGTGAAGCAAGCAGTAACCATATGTCTGTAAACCCATGAGAGCAGAGGCCTGTGAAGCAAGCAGTAACCATATGTCTGTAAACCCATGAGAGCAGCGGTCTGTGAAGCAAGCAGTAACCATATGTCTCTGTAAACCCATGAGAGCAGAGGCCTGTGAAGCAAGCAGTAACCATATGTCTGTAAACCCATGAGAGCAGAGGCCTGTGAAGCAAGCAGTAACCATATGTCTGTAAACCCATGAGAGCAGAGGCCTGTGAAGCAAGCAGTAACCATATGTCTGTAAACCCATGAGAGCAGAGGCCTGTGAAGCAAGCAGTAACCATATGTCTCTGTAAACCCATGAGAGCAGAGGCCTGTGAAGCAAGCAGTAACCATATGTCTGTAAACCCATGAGAGCAGAGGCCTGTGAAGCAAGCAGTAACCATACGTCTGTAAACCCATGAGAGCAGAGGCCTGTGAAGCAAGCAGTAACCATACGTCTGTAAACCCATGAGAGCAGAGGCCTGTGAAGCAAGCAGTAACCATATGTCTGTAAACCCATGAGAGCAGCGGTCTGTGAAGCAAGCAGTAACCATACGTCTGTAAACCCATGAGAGCAGAGGCCTGTGAAGCAAGCAGTAACCATATGTCTGTAAACCCATGAGAGCAGAGGCCTGTGAAGCAAGCAGTAACCATACGTCTGTAAACCCATGAGAGCAGAGGCCTGTGAAGCAAGCATTAACCATATGTCTGTAAACCCATGAGAGCAGAGGCCTGTGAAGCAAGCAGTAACCATATGTCTGTAAACCCATGAGAGCAGAGGCCTGTGAAGCAAGCAGTAACCATATGTCTGTAAACCCATGAGAGCAGAGGCCTGTGAAGCAAGCAGTAACCATACGTCTGTAAACCCATGAGAGCAGAGGCCTGTGAAGCAAGCAGTAACCATATGTCTGTAAACCCATGAGAGCAGAGGCCTGTGAAGCAAGCAGTAACCATATGTCTGTAAACCCATGAGAGCAGAGGCCTGTGAAGCAAGCAGTAACCATATGTCTGTAAACCCATGAGAGCAGAGGCCTGTGAAGCAAGCAGTAACCATATGTCTGTAAACCCATGAGAGCAGAGGCCTGTGAAGCAAGCCGTAACCATATGTCTGTAAACCCATGAGAGCAGCGGTCTGTGAAGCAAGCAGTAACCATATGTCTGTAAACCCATGAGAGCAGAGGCCTGTGAAGCAAGCAGTAACCATACGTCTGTAAACCCATGAGAGCAGAGGCCTGTGAAGCAAGCAGTAACCATATGTCTGTAAACCCATGAGAGCAGCGGTCTGTGAAGCAAGCAGTAACCATATGTCTGTAAACCCATGAGAGCAGCGGTCTGTGAAGCAAGCAGTAACCATATGTCTGTAAACCCATGAGAGCAGCGGTCTGTGAAGCAAGCAGTAACCATATGTCTGTAAACCCATGAGAGCAGAGGCCTGTGAAGCAAGCAGTAACCATATGTCTGTAAACCCATGAGAACAGCGGTCTGTGAAGCAAGCAGTAACCATATGTCTGTAAACCCATGAGAGCAGAGGCCTGTGAAGCAAGCAGTAACCATATGTCTGTAAACCAATGAGAGCAGCGGTCTGTGAAGCAAGCAGTAACCATATGTCTGTAAACCCATGAGAGCAGCGGTCTGTGAAGCAAGCAGTAACCATATGTCTGTAAACCCATGAGAGCAGCGGTCTGTGAAGCAAGCAGTAACCATATGTCTGTAAACCCATGAGAGCAGCGGTCTGTGAAGCAAGCAGTAACCATATGTCTGTAAACCCATGAGAGCAGCGGTCTGTGAAGCAAGCAGTAACCATATGTCTGTAAACCCATGAGAGCAGCGGTCTGTGAAGCAAGCAGTAACCATATGTCTGTAAACCCATGAGAGCAGCGGTCTGTGAAGCAAGCAGTAACCATATGTCTGTAAACCCATGAGAGCAGAGGTCTGTGAAGCAAGCAGTAACCATATGTCTGTAAACCCATGAGAGCAGCGGTCTGTGAAGCAAGCAGTAACCATATGTCTCTGTAAACCCATGAGAGCAGCGGTCTGTGAAGCAAGCAGTAAACATACGTCTGTAAACCCATGAGAGCAGCGGTCTGTGAAGCAAGCAGTAACCATACGTCTGTAAACCCATGAGAGCAGCGGTCTGTGAAGCAAGCAGTAACCATATGTCTGTAAACCCATGAGAGCAGAGGCCTGTGAAGCAAGCAGTAACCATATGTCTGTAAACCCATGAGAGCAGCGGTCTGTGAAGCAAGCAGTAACCATATGTCTGTAAACCCATGAGAGCAGCGGTCTGTGAAGCAAGCAGTAACCATATGTCTGTAAACCCATGAGAGCAGCGGTCTGTGAAGCAAGCAGTAACCATATGTCTGTAAACCCATGAGAGCAGCGGTCTGTGAAGCAAGCAGTAACCATATGTCTGTAAACCCATGAGAGCAGCGGTCTGTGAAGCAAGCAGTAACCATATGTCTGTAAACCCATGAGAGCAGTGGTCTGTGAAGCAAGCAGTAACCATACGTCTGTAAACCCATGAGAGCAGAGGCCTGTGAAGCAAGCAGTAACCATACGTCTGTAAACCCATGAGAGCAGAGGCCTGTGAAGCAAGCAGTAACCATACGTCTGTAAACCCATGAGAGCAGAGGCCTGTGAAGCAAGCAGTAACCATATGTCTGTAAACCCATGAGAGCAGAGGCCTGTGAAGCAAGCAGTAACCATATGTCTGTAAACCCATGAGAGCAGAGGCCTGTGAAGCAAGCAGTAACCATATGTCTCTGTAAACCCATGAGAGCAGAGGCCTGTGAAGCAAGCAGTAACCATATGTCTGTAAACCCATGAGAGCAGAGGCCTGTGAAGCAAGCAGTAACCATATGTCTGTAAACCCATGAGAGCAGAGGCCTGTGAAGCAAGCAGTAACCATATGTCTCTGTAAACCCATGAGAGCAGAGGCCTGTGAAGCAAGCAGTAACCATATGTCTGTAAACCCATGAGAGCAGAGGCCTGTGAAGCAAGCAGTAACCATATGTCTGTAAACCCATGAGAGCAGAGGCCTGTGAAGCAAGCAGTAACCATACGTCTGTAAACCCATGAGAGCAGAGGCCTGTGAAGCAAGCAGTAACCATATGTCTGTAAACCCATGAGAGCAGCGGTCTGTGAAGCAAGCAGTAACCATACGTCTGTAAACCCATGAGAGCAGAGGCCTGTGAAGCAAGCAGTAACCATATGTCTGTAAACCCATGAGAGCAGAGGCCTGTGAAGCAAGCAGTAACCATACGTCTGTAAACCCATGAGAGCAGAGGCCTGTGAAGCAAGCAGTAACCATATGTCTGTAAACCCATGAGAGCAGAGGCCTGTGAAGCAAGCAGTAACCATATGTCTGTAAACCCATGAGAGCAGAGGCCTGTGAAGCAAGCAGTAACCATATGTCTGTAAACCCATGAGAGCAGAGGCCTGTGAAGCAAGCAGTAACCATATGTCTGTAAACCCATGAGAGCAGAGGCCTGTGAAGCAAGCAGTAACCATATGTCTGTAAACCCATGAGAGCAGCGGTCTGTGAAGCAAGCAGTAACCATATGTCTGTAAACCCATGAGAGCAGCGGTCTGTGAAGCAAGCAGTAACCATATGTCTGTAAACCCATGAGAGCAGAGGCCTGTGAAGCAAGCAGTAACCATATGTCTGTAAACCCATGAGAGCAGCGGTCTGTGAAGCAAGCAGTAAACATATGTCTGTAAACCCATGAGAGCAGAGGCCTGTGAAGCAAGCAGTAACCATATGTCTGTAAACCCATGAGAGCAGCGGTCTGTGAAGCAAGCAGTAACCATATGTCTGTAAACCCATGAGAGCAGCGGCCTGTGAAGCAAGCAGTAACCATATGTCTGTAAACCCATGAGAGCAGCGGTCTGTGAAGCAAGCAGTAACCATATGTCTGTAAACCCATGAGAGCAGCGGTCTGTGAAGCAAGCAGTAACCATATGTCTGTAAACCCATGAGAGCAGCGGTCTGTGAAGCAAGCAGTAACCATATGTCTGTAAACCCATGAGAGCAGCGGTCTGTGAAGCAAGCAGTAACCATATGTCTGTAAACCCATGAGAGCAGCGGTCTGTGAAGCAAGCAGTAACCATACGTCTGTAAACCCATGAGAGCAGAGGTCTGTGAAGCAAGCAGTAACCATATGTATGTAAACCCATGAGAGCAGCGGTCTGTGAAGCAAGCAGTAACCATATGTCTCTGTAAACCCATGAGAGCAGAGGTCTGTGAAGCAAGCAGTAACCATACGTCTGTAAACCCATGAGAGCAGCGGTCTGTGAAGCAAGCAGTAACCATACGTCTGTAAACCCATGAGAGCAGCGGTCTGTGAAGCAAGCAGTAACCATATGTCTGTAAACCCATGAGAGCAGAGGCCTGTGAAGCAAGCAGTAACCATATGTCTGTAAACCCATGAGAGCAGCGGTCTGTGAAGCAAGCAGTAACCATATGTCTGTAAACCCATGAGAGCAGCGGTCTGTGAAGCAAGCAGTAACCATATGTCTGTAAACCCATGAGAGCAGCGGTCTGTGAAGCAAGCAGTAACCATATGTCTGTAAACCCATGAGAGCAGCGGTCTGTGAAGCAAGCAGTAACCATATGTCTGTAAACCCATGAGAGCAGCGGTCTGTGAAGCAAGCAGTAACCATATGTCTGTAAACCCATGAGAGCAGCGGTCTGTGAAGCAAGCAGTAACCATACGTCTGTAAACCCATGAGAGCAGAGGCCTGTGAAGCAAGCAGTAACCATACGTCTGTAAACCCATGAGAGCAGAGGCCTGTGAAGCAAGCAGTAACCATACGTCTGTAAACCCATGAGAGCAGCGGTCTGTGAAGAAAGCAGTAACCATACGTCTGTAAACCCATGAGAGCAGAGGCCTGTGAAGCAAGCAGTAACCATATGTCTGTAAACCCATGAGAGCAGAGGCCTGTAAAGCAAGCAGTAACCATACGTCTGTAAACCCATGAGAGCAGAGGCCTGTGAAGCAAGCAGTAACCATATGTCTGTAAACCCATGAGAACAGCGGTCTGTGAAGCAAGCAGTAACCATATGTCTGTAAACCCATGAGAGCAGAGGCCTGTGAAGCAAGCAGTAACCATACGTCTGTAAACCCATGAGAGCAGAGGCCTGTGAAGCAAGCAGTAACCATATGTCTGTAAACCCATGAGAGCAGAGGCCTGTGAAGCAAGCAGTAACCATATGTCTGTAAACCCATGAGAGCAGAGGTCTGTGAAGCAATCAGTAACCGTATGTCTCTGTAAACCCATGAGAGCAGCGGCCTGTGAAGCAAGCAGTAACCATATGTCTGTAAACCCATGAGAGCAGAGGCCTGTGAAGCAAGCAGTAACCGTATGTCTCTGTAAACCCATGAGAGCAGTGGTCTGTGAAGCAAGCAGTAACCATACGTCTGTAAACCCATGAGAGCAGAGGCCTGTGAAGCAAGCAGTAACCATATGTCTGTAAACCCATGAGAGCAGCGGTCTGTGAAGCAAGCAGTAACCATACGTCTGTAAACCCATGAGAGCAGAGGCCTGTGAAGCAAGCAGTAACCATATGTCTGTAAACCCATGAGAGCAGAGGTCTGTGAAGCAATCAGTAACCGTATGTCTCTGTAAACCCATGAGAGCAGCGGCCTGTGAAGCAAGCAGTAACCATATGTCTGTAATCCCATGAGAGCAGAGGCCTGTGAAGCAAGCAGTAACCATATGTCTGTAAACCCATGAGAGCAGCGGTCTGTGAAGCAAGCAGAAACCATATGTCTGTAAACCCATGAGAGCAGAGGCCTGTGAAGCAAGCAGTAACCATACGTCTGTAAACCCATGAGAGCAGAGGCCTGTGAAGCAAGCAGTAACCGTATGTCTCTGTAAACCCATGAGAGCAGTGGTCTGTGAAGCAAGCAGTAACCATACGTCTGTAAACCCATGAGAGCAGAGGCCTGTGAAGCAAGCAGTAACCATATGTCTGTAAACCCATGAGAGCAGAGGCCTGTGAAGCAAGCAGTAACCATACGTCTGTAAACCCATGAGAGCAGAGGCCTGTGAAGCAAGCAGTAACCATATGTCTGTAAACCCATGAGAGCAGAGGCCTGTGAAGCAAGCAGTAACCATATGTCTGTAAACCCATGAGAGCAGAGGTCTGTGAAGCAAGCAGTAACAATATGTCTGTAAACCCATGAGAGCAGAGGCCTGTGAAGCAAGCAGTAACCATATGTCTGTAAACTCATGAGAGCAGAGGTCTGTGAAGCAATCAGTAACTGTATGTCTCTGTAAACCCATGAGAGCAGAGGCCTGTGAAGCAAGCAGTAACCATATGTCTGTAAACCCATGAGAGCAGAGGCCTGTGAAGCAAGCAGTAACCATACGTCTGTAAACCCATGAGAGCAGAGGCCTGTGAAGCAAGCAGTAACCATATGTCTGTAAACTCATGAGAGCAGAGGCCTGTGAAGCAAGCAGTAACCATACGTCTGTTTACCCATGAGAGCAGAGGCCTGTGAAGCAAGCAGTAACCATATGTCTGTAAACCCATGAGAGCAGAGGTCTGTGAAGCAATCAGTAACCTTATGTCTCTGTAAACCCATGAGAGCAGCGGCCTGTGAAGCAAGCAGTAACCATATGTCTGTAAACCCATGAGAGCAGAGGCCTGTGAAGCAAGCAGTAACCGTATGTCTCTGTAAACCCATGAGAGCAGTGGTCTGTGAAGCAAGCAGTAACCATACATCTGTAAACCCATGAGAGCAGAGGCCTGTGAAGCAAGCAGTAACCATATGTCTGTAAACCCATGAGAGCAGCGGTCTGTGAAGCAAGCAGTAACCATATGTCTGTAAACCCATGAGAGCAGAGGCCGGTGAAGCAAGCAGTAACCATACGTCTGTAAACCCATGAGAGCAGAGGCCTGTGAAGCAAGCAGTAACCGTATGTCTCTGTAAACCCATGAGAGCAGTGGTCTGTGAAGCAAGCAGTAACCATACGTCTGTAAACCCATGAGAGCAGAGGCCTGTGAAGCAAGCAGTAACCATATGTCTGTAAACCCATGAGAGCAGAGGCCTGTGAAGCAAGCAGTAACCATACGTCTGTAAACCCATGAGAGCAGAGGTCTGTGAAGCAAGCAGTAACCATATGTCTGTAAACCCATGAGAGCAGAGGCCTGTGAAGCAAGCAGTAACCATATGTCTGTAAACCCATGAGAGCAGAGGCCTGTGAAGCAAGCAGTAACCATATGTCTGTAAACCCATGAGAGCAGAGGCCTGTGAAGCAAGCAGTAACCATATGTCTGTAAACCCATGAGAGCAGCGGTCTGTGAAGCAAGCAGTAACCATATGTCTGTAAACCCATGAGAGCAGAGGCCTGTGAAGCAAGCAGTAACCATATGTCTGTAAACCCATGAGAGCAGAGGTCTGTGAAGCAATCAGTAACCATATGTCTGTAAACCCATGAGAGCAGAGGTCTGTGAAGCAATCAGTAACCGTATGTCTCTGTAAACCCATGAGAGCAGAGGCCTGTGAAGCAAGCAGTAACCATACGTCTGTAAACCCATGAGAGCAGAGGCCTGTGAAGCAAGCAGTAACCATATGTCTTTAAACCCATGAGAGCAGAGGTCTGTGAAGCAATCAGTAACCGTATGTCTCTGTAAACCCATGAGAGCAGCGGCCTGTGAAGCAAGCAGTAACCATATGTCTGTAAACCCATGAGAGCAGAGGCCTGTGAAGCAAGCAGTAACCATATGTCTGTAAACCCATGAGAGCAGAGGTCTGTGAAGCAATCAGTAACCATATGTCTCTGTAAACCCATGAGAGCAGCGGCCTGTGAAGCAAGCAGTAACCATATGTCTGTAAACCCATGACAGCAGAGGCCTGTGAAGCAAGCAGTAACCATATGTCTCTGTAAACCCATGAGAGCAGTGGCCTGTGAAGCAAGCAGTAACCATATGTCTGTAAACCCATGAGAGCAGCAGCCTGTGAACCAAAACAGCTTTAATTTTCATTATATTTATTTTGAACCAAGTAAATTCTCCATTTGAATAGCAGCATGAAGCATTGTTCATGTCTGTCCATTCAGACAGTGTAAAGTTCACAAAGCAACACTGACGTTTAACCAACCAATCACATAGAAGTTAAATCAACAGTGGTACTTCGGTCTCTTTGCAGTCCTCCTCTAGGAGGTTGGGTTCATTAAAACAGATAGTCTTCAGTTGTATGCTTAGCTGACTTTGAGCCAACGATGTATCAGTCCAAAAAAGGCCCATTTCTGAATCTGATTCACTCACAGCGAGTCCTCTCTCAAAGTCCAATTAACAAGGTGAAATGCATCTTACAGTGCATTTGGAAATTATTCAGACCCCTTGACTTTTTCCGTATTTTGTTATGTTACAGCCTTATTTTAACATTGATTAAATATGTTTTTCCCTCATCAATGTACATACAATAAACAATAAACCTGAAAACAGGTTTTTATTTATTTTTGCTAATTTATTAAAAATAAAAAACAGAAATTACTTTTTCAGATACGTATTCAGACTCTTTGCTATGAGACTCGAAATTGAGCTCAGGTGCATCATGTTTCCATTGGTCATCTTTGAGATGTTTCTACAACTTGATTGGAGTCCACCTATTTTAAATTCAATTGATTGGACATGATTTGGAAAGGGACACAACTGTCTATATAAGGTCCCAAACTTGACAGTGTATGTCAGAGCAATAACCAAGCCATGAGGTGGGAGGAATTGTTCGTAGAGCTCCGAGACAGGATTGTGTCAAGACACAGATCTGGGGAAGGTTACCAAAACATTTCTGCAGCATTGAAGGTCCCCCAAGAACACAGTGGCATCTATCATTCTTAAAAGAAAGGAGTTTGGAACCACCAAGACTCTTCCTAGAGCTGGCCGCCCGGCCAAACTCAGCATTCGGGGGAGAAGGGCCTTGGTCAGGTAGGTGACCAAGAACCGGATGGTCACTCTGACAGAGCTCCAGAGTTCCTCTGTGGAGATGGGAGAAACTTCCAGAAGAACAACCATCTTTGCAGCACTCCACCAATCAGGCCTTTATGGTAGAGTGGCCAGACGGAAGCCATTCTTCAGTAAAATGCACATGACAGCCAACATGGAATTTTCCAAAAGACACCTAAATGACTCTCAGACCATGAGAAACAACATTCTCTGGTCTGTCAAAACCAAGACTGAACTCTTGGCCTGAATGCCAAGTGTCACGTCTGGAGGAAACCTGGCACCACCCCTACAGTCAAGCATGGGGGTGGCAGCCTTACACTGTGGGGATGTTTTTCAGCAGCAGGGACTGGGAGACTAAACAGGATCAAGGGACAGATGAATGTAGCAGAGTACAGAGAGATCCTTGATGAAAACCTTCTCCAGAGTGCTCAGGATCTCAGACTGTGGCAGAGGTTCACCTTCCAACAGGATAACAACCCTAAGCACACAGCCGAGACAACGCAAGAGTGGCTTCAGGAAAAGTCTCTGGATGTTCTTGAGTGGCCCAGCCAGAGCCCAGACTTGAACCCGATCGAACATCTCTGGAGACCTGAACATAGCTGTGCAGCGATGCTCCCCATCCAACCTGACAGAGCTTGAGAGGATCTGCAGAAAATAATGGGAGAAGCTCCCCAAAAACAGGTGTGCCAAGCTTTTAGCATCATACCCAAGAAGACTCAATGCTGTAATCGCTGTCAAAGGTGTTTCAACAATGTACTGAGTGAAGGATCTGAATACTCATGTAAATGTGATATTTCATTTTCAAATTTTAACGAGATTTTCAGTAATGTCTAAAAACCTGTTTTTGCTTTGTCATTATAGGGTATTGTGTGAAGATAGATGAGTAAAATACAATTTAATCCATTTAGGAATAAAACTGTGACGTAAAAAGTAAAGGGGTCTGTATACTTTCCGAATGCACTGTATATCATAGTTGTAAAATTACAAACATTAGGCTTACAACAAAATACTAAAAACATATGGTTCTTTAAAAACATTTTCAATATATATCAACATTTTCAAAACAACTATGAAGTTGTTGTATAAATGAAACTAAAGCTTTATTTTCATTTATTTTATTCAATGTTTATTATTATGTGAAATAACAATGTTAAGCATAGATTGTACATGTTGGAAAGATGGATTCAATCATTCCCTTTCACTATTTGCCTGTGCAGTTACGTTCACACCTTGCTTAACAAACCAAACATGATCCTGCCAAATGTTCTACAGCTGCACCATCGAGAGCATCCTGACAGGTTGCATCACCGTCTGGTATGGCAACTGCACGGCATCTGACCGTAAGGTGCTACAGAGGGTAGTGCGTACGGCCCAGTACATCACTGGGGCCAAGCTTCCTGTCATCCAGGACCTATATACTAGGCGGTGTCAGGGGAAGGCCAAAAAACGAACAAAGACTCCAGTCACCCAAGTCATAGACTGTTCTCTCTGCTACAGCTCGGCAAGCGGTACCGGAGCAAAAAGTCTAAGACCAAAAGGCTCCTTAACAGCGTCTACCCCCAAGTCATAAGACTGCTGAACAATGAATCAAATGGCCACCCAGACTATTTACATAGTTTTTACACTGCTGCTACTCGCTGTTTATTATCTATGCATAGTTATTTTACAAATTACCTCGACTAACCTGTACCCCCTCACATTGACTCGGTACAGGTACACCCTATATATAGCCTCCACATTGACTTGGTACCCCTACCCCTGTATATAGCCTCCATATTGACTCTGTACCGGTACCCCATGTATATAGCCTCTACATTGACTCAGTACCGGATCACCCTGTATATAGCCTCCACATTAACTCAGTACTGGTACACCCTGTATATAGCCTCCACATTGACTCAGTATTGGTACCCCTTGTTCATAGCCTCCACATTGACTCAGTACTGGTACACCCTGTATATAGCCTCCACATTGACTCAGTATTGGTACCCCTTGTTCATAGCCTCCACATTGACTCAGTACTGGTACCCCCTATGTACAGCCTCCACATTGACTCAGTACCGGTACCCCCTGTAAATAGCCTCCACATTGACTCAGTACTGGTACCCCCTGTAAATAGCCTCCACATTGACTCAGTACTGGTACCCCCTGTATATAGCCTCCACATTGACTCAGTACTGGTACCCCCTGTATATAGCCTCCACATTGACTCAGTACTGGTATCCCCTGTATATAGCCTCCACATTGACTCAGTACTGGTACCCCCTGTATATAGCCTCCACATTGACTCAGTACTGGTACCCCCTGTATATAGCCTCCACATTGACTCAGTACTGGTACCCCCTGTATATAGCCTCCACATTGACTCAGTACTGGTACCCCCTGTATATAGCCTCCACATTGACTCAGTACTGGTACCCCCTGTATATAGCCTCCACATTGACTCAGTACTGGTACCCCCTGTATATAGCCTCCACATTGACTCAGTACTGGTACCCCCTGTATATAGCCTCCACATTGACTCAGTACTGGTACCCCCTGTATATAGCCTCCACATTGACTCAGTACTGGTACCCCCTGTATATAGCCTCCACATTGACTCAGTACTGGTACCCCCTGTATATAGCCTCCACATTGACTCAGTACTGGTACCCCCCTGTATATAGCCTCCACATTGACTCAGTACTGGTACCCCCTGTATATAGTCTCCACATTGACTCAGTACTGGTACCCCCTGTATATAGCCTCCACATTGACTCAGTACTGGTACCCCCTGTATATAGCCTCCACATTGACTCAGTACTGGTACCCTCTGTATATAGCCTCCACATTGACTCAGTACTGGTACCCCCTGTATATAGCCTCCACATTGACTCAGTACTGGTACCCTCTGTCTTCTAGCCTCGTTATTGTTATGTACATTTATTGTGTTACTTTTTGATTGATTAGATTATTTTTACTTTAGTTTATTTAATAAATATTTTATTAACTCTATTTCTTGAACTGCATTGTCGGTTTAAGGACTTGTAAGTAAGGAATTCATGGTAAGGTCTACTACACCTGTTGTATTCGGTGCATGTGACCAATCAAATTTGATTTGAAGATCCATCTACCACAGAATTCAACCCTAATAGAAAATCTATTTGATATTGATGATCTTCACATTTCAGTTTGAACCCGAGAGCTTTTTTGTTAGAGACAAAAGTTACAAATATTCTGCGCCCATCTAAGATTAAATATGTATTTATTTTTCTCCTTGGCCTCAACAAAACAACTCACAAGATTGTCATTAATTTCCAACAGGTGCATTCCCTAACGTCCGCCCATCTCTGACAGTGCAGAACTTTGTTTATATCTTTACGGGCCCTTGGGCCGACCGACATAGTAAAACAACACTTAATTAATCATAAAAGTGATTATGTTATGATACAATTAAGCACACTTTAATTGATGTAGGACACCTGTAGTCAGCATGATTCATAGCTCTTTTGCTGCTTGCACTTGGAGAATGTTGAAAGTTAGAATATCCTGTGTAGGAGCAGCTTACAGAGTGGCTGGGTGGCTGTGCTTTAGCCTCTACGACTGTGTCCCAAATGGTACCCTATTCTCTATATAGTGCACTACTTTTGACCAGAGTCCTATGAACCCTAGTCAAAAAGTAGTGCACTAAAAAGGGAATAGGGTCCCATTTGGGACTAACTCGCTAAGTGTTAGCCATTCAGATCAAAAGATCCTGAGGGTATTGGCATGTAGTGACCTGTACAGCTTGACTCCGTGGGTCACTAAGGTGTGACCAAAGCTTTGTGGCTTTGATGGAGGTTCCTTGGACATGAAAAAGGGGACAGTGAGAGTGTAAACAGCGGCCATATACACACACAGGTACAAGGACATAAAACAAAGCTAGCGAAAATAATGTGTAGTGCATGTCATTCATACTATATTGTGCCTCACTGACGACAATGTTGTCGATGTTGAAGCTAGAATCCTACATTTTGGTAAAAAGTTGAGGAATAGACCTGGAGAAATGTAGCCACTATCACCTTTGTAGGAAGTGCATTGGATGCAAGGATTGTCCATCTATCTATATATATATATATATATATATATATATATATATACAGTGGGGCAAAAAAGTATTAAGTCAGCCACCAATTGTGCAAGTTCTCCCACTTAAAAAGATGAGAGAGGCCTGTAATTTTCATCATAGGTACACTTCAACTATGACAGACAAAATGAGAAAAAAAATCCAGAAAATCACATTGTAGGATTTTTAATGAATTTATTTGCAAATTATGGTGGAAAATAAGTATTTGGTCAATAACAAAAGTTTATCTCAATACTTTGTTAAATACCCTTTGTTGGCAATGACAGAGGTCAAACGTTTTCTGTAAGTCTTCACAAGGTTTTCACACACTGTTGCTGGTATTTTGGCCCATTCCTCCATGCAGATCTCCTCTAGAGCAATGATGTTTTGGGGCTGTTGCTGGGCAACACGGACTTTCAACTCCCTCCAAAGATTTTCTATGGGGTTGAGATCTGGAGACTGGCTAGGCCACTCCAGGACCTTGAAATGCTTCTTACGAAGCCACTCCTTCGTTGCCCGGGCGGTGTGTTTGGGATCATTGTCATGCTGAAAGACCTAGCCACGTTTCATCTTCAATGCCCTTGCTGATGGAAGGAGGTTTTGACTCAAAATCTCACGATACATGGCCCCATTCATTCTTTCCTTTACATGGATCAGTCGTCCTGGTCCCTTTGCAGAAAAACAGCCCCAAAGCATGATGTTTCCACGCCCATGCTTCACAGTAGGTATGGTGTTCCTTGGATGCAACTCAGCATTCTTTGTCCTCCAAACACGACGAGTTGAGTTTTTACCAAAAAGTTCTATTTTGGTTTCATCTGACCGTATGACATTCTCCCAATCTTCTTCTGGATCATCCAAATGCTCTCCAGCAAACTTCAGACGGGCCTGGACATGTACTGGCTTAAGCAGGGGGACACGTCTGGCACTGCAGGATTTGAGTCCTTGGCGGCGTAGTGTGTTACTGATGGTAGGCTTTGTTACTTTGGTCCCAGCTCTCTGCAGGTCATTCACTAGGTCCCCCCGTGTGGTTCTGGGATTTTTGCTCACCGTTCTTGTGATCATTTTGACCCCACGGGGTGAGATCTTGCGTGGAGCCCCAGATCGAGGGAGATTATCAGTGGTCTTGTATGTCTTCCATTTCCTAATAATTGCTCCCA
Organism: Salvelinus namaycush; assembly: GCF_016432855.1. Lineage (NCBI taxonomy): Eukaryota > Metazoa > Chordata > Actinopteri > Salmoniformes > Salmonidae > Salvelinus > Salvelinus namaycush. Next base: position 28,669,380 of record NC_052323.1, read on the forward strand.
CAGTTGATTTCTTCAAACCAAGCTGCTTACCTATTGCAGATTCAGTCTTCCCAGCCTGGTGCAGGTCTACAATTTTGTTTCTGGTGTCCTTTGACAGCTCTTTGGTCTTGGCCATAGTGGAGTTTGGAGTGTGACTGTTTGAGGTTGTGGACAGGTGTCTTTTATACTGATAACAAGTTCAAACAGGTGCCATTAATACAGGTAACGAGTGGAGGACAGAGGAGCCTCTTAAAGAAGAAGTTATAGGTCTGTGAGAGACAGAAATCTTGCTTGTTTGTAGGTGACCAAATACTTATTTTCCACCATATTTTGCAAATAAATTCATTAAAAATCCTACAATGTGATTTTCTGGATTTTTTTTTCTCATTTTGTCTGTCATAGTTGAAGTGTACCTATGATGAAAATTACAGGCCTCTCTCATCTTTTTAAGTGGGAGAACTTGCACAATTGGTGGCTGACTAAATACTTTTTTGCCCCACTGTATATATATATATATATAGATATATATATATAGATATCATCTATGATATCAAAATATCTCAGGAATGAGAACCTTTGACACTGACCTTAATAATGAGTATAGTTTTAGCCATGTTTTGAGGCTATACCGTTGTTTAAATTTGCATTGTTTACAAACATTGGAGTGAAACAAGGTTATATTTTGGATTCTGATGGGGAATGACATTTGAGCTAAGCTCATGAAGCGTTTCTAAGTTATATTCTTCAAGAATCAATGGGTCTATTTAATTTGAAAGTCCAACAAATGGATGTAGTAACTACAGAGTATAGCTTTAAGTCTTTCTACATTATGTCCACAACCTCTATTACCGAATGTTAGAAATTATATCTACACATTTTCACCAGCATAACCTTCACCAGCATAACCTTCACCATCATAACATCTTACCTGGTTTTAATCCTCTGTTGAGGAAATAAACAACATGTTTTGACCTTGGAAATATTTATATCTTAAAAAAAAAAAATAATAATTGTAAAGCATTTACAAAGCACAGTATGTTTTTTTCCAGAGTCCTTTTTCCAAAATACTATTTTATTCAGCAAACTATTTATTTAAGATTCTTTATCTGAGGAAGCAAAAGTTAGGTCTCGACGAAAGTTGCTATAATGATTCAGCAAGTTACCTTGGGGGCATTTCTTGACTTGGTGAGAATGATGCACTTTTCACACATAAGAGTACAACCACCTGAACCCCTCTAGGCATTACATTTAGATGTCAGGTTGCAGAGCTCCACTCATGCAGAATACATTATATAATTCAACAGGATCAGAATAGGCTATAGGAAAATTGCTTGGCATCTGGTCTCGGCCATAGTAGTGCCCATAGGAACGTAACCTCGAGCCAAGCAGCGTATCTACCTGGAAGCTAGCCCTGTGAGTAAGCACTACACTAATCCAAAAGAATGCGGGATTTATTTATTTGGGAACTTAAACTGACTATCCTCTGTTTGTCTGGGGTCGACACCAGGGGTGGAGAGGAGGTCACCCAGAGCTGCCTGTTCTCCACGGACCTGTCTGAGGTCGACACCAGGGGTGGAGAGGAGGTCACCCAGAGCTGCCTGTTCTCCACGGACCTGTCTGGGGTCGACACCAGGGGTGGAGAGGAGGTCACCCAGAGCTGCCTGTTCTCCACGGACCTGTCTGGGGTCGACACCAGGGGTGGAGAGGAGGTCACCCAGATCTGCTTGTCCTCCACTGACCTGTCTGGGGTCGACACCAGGGGTGGAGAGGAGGTCACCCAGAGCTGCCTGTCCTCCAATGCAGACTCAATCTGATCCTTCTCCTCCAATCCGATGTTACCTGTCGAGTGGGAAACACATCATTAGGATTTTGTCTTCAACGTAGCAATGTAAAATTATATACTTGTCTTTCATTTTTGAAGAAAATATTCAATGAAAACCAGACTCAAATTCTGTGGAAGTGAAAACACACATACAGCTTATGGAGATTCAGTACAATAATTCAGGTTTAAACTAGATATGCTAAACATGAACACCACGTGTCTATACCACATCCTTATCTCGCAGGTGTCCTTAACCCCCTGGAGTCTAAGCCTGGGATGGGGGTCTACTAAGCTAACACACGGAATTGTTTTAAGATGGTCATACCAAGGATCATTTAGCTATTGGCGTTAGAATTTTAGAACCCCTTTAGGTATCCAACAAAATAAAAATAATAATACTTGATGGAACATTGAATTTGGCCTTACTGCTGTTAGCCCATAGAGACGCATCGAATAGCAGATTCATACATAGAAAAACAGATCAAAGAGACTTTTTTAAAGATTCTGTCCTATATAGTATGTTTGGGGTGGCATGGTAGCCTAGTGGTTAGAGCGTTGGACTAGTAACCAAAAAGTTGCAATATCAAATCCCCGAGCTGACAAGGTAAAAATCTGTCGTTCTGCCCCTGAACAAGGCAGTTAACCCACTGTTCCTAGGCCGTCTTTGTAAATAAGAGTTTGTTCTTAACTGACTTTCCTAGTTAAATGAAGGTATAAATAAATCTGAGAGATTATGAAATTGATGTATTTTTTTAAAGTACATATTTAACCTTTTTGTTTTGGTCACTAAACTACTTCCATATATACTGAACAAAAATATAAACGCAACATGTAAAGTGTTGGCTCCATGTTTCATGAACTGATATGAAAGATCCCAGAAAACTTCCATATGTAAAAAGAAACATGATTTATCTCAAATGTTTTGTTTACATCCCCATTAGTGAGCATTTTTCCTTTGCCAAGATAATCCATCCACCTGACAGGTGTGGCATATCAAGAAGCTGATTAAACAGCATGATCGTTGCACAGGTGCACCTTGTGCTGGGGACAATAAAAGGCCACTCTAAAATGCGCAGTTTTGTCACACTACACAATGCCACAGATGTCTCAAGTTTTGAGGGAGCATACAATTGGCATGCTGACTGCAGTAATGTCCACCAGAGCTGTTGCCAGATAATTGAATGTTCATTTATCTGCCATAAGCCGTCATTTTAAAGAATTTGGCAGCACTTCAAACCTGCGTCACAACCGTAGAACACGTGTAGCCATGCCAGCCCAGGACCTCCACATATGGCTTCTTCACCTGCGGGATCGTCTGAGACCAGCCACCCGGACAGCTGATGAAACTGAGGAGTATTCACTGTATGTGTGTGGGGAAAAACTCATTCCGATTGGCTGGGCCTGGCTCCCCAGTGGGTGGGCCTGGTTCTCAAGTGGGTGGGACTATGCCCTCCCAGGCCCACCCATGGCTGCACCCCTACCCAGTCATGTGAAATCCATAGATTAGGGCCTAATTTATTTATTTCAATTGACTGATTTTCTTATAGTTCAAAAATGAATTGAACTATACTGAACAAAAATATAAATGCAACATGGAACAATTTCAACAATTTTACTAACTAGTAAGTTAGTAAAATTGTTGAAATTGTTCCATGTTGCATTTATATTTTTGTTCAGTATAGTTCAATTCATTTTTTTAAACTGGTACCGGGATACGTTCAGATGAGTCTTGTGAGGCTTGTGGGCATCCTAGAGGAACATAACTGACATGAACATCTTGAGAGTCTCACCTTTCCATATTAGTGTGTAGCCCAAACCGTTCGGGACGCTACGGTCAGAAGTTGGCAAATCGGCAGTATCCGACTACAGACGAGTACAGTGACGCTTTCTGGGGGTTGTTGAGCGAAATGTGTTAGTGAGAGTCATCTTTCCATAGACGGGTCATAATAGTCTGTAGGCCAAACTGTTTCCGACACTACAGACGTTTTCGTGAGAAGACCGATTTTCAGGATGTCTCATGGTCTGACAAACACCGCTGCAGTTCTGCTGCCTTTCACCGCAGATGCGGAAGGCTGGGATTCGCAATTGTTTATTTATTTATTTTTATTATGCGGACATTGACTCTAGGGGGTTTAAAGAACACCATGGGCCTCTCTCCCTCATCCTTATCTCTTAGGTGTCCTTAAAGAAACTCATGAATGCTAGGTGCTGTAATTAGATAGAATTTGTTGGATTTCTGCCAGGTTTTAAGCCAAATCCCACCGGGAACGTTTCAGCTTTACTTCTCTTCCACTGTTTCCAAGACGATTAGATGGGCAAGTAATTTATGCCACATAAATGCATTTCTGGAATAAAGGTGACTTTCACCAAGGTTGTTTTCTCAAGTCAGCCCAAACTTTTTTCCTATAAATATAATTTGATTCCAAAATCCATAACAAATTACTGTATGAGTACGATAATAGCAGTTTTTTAGGCATACATTCTCAGTATAAGTTGCACGTAAAGTCATGCATACAATGGTGATTTCAGCTTTTATCAAGATTCTACTTGTCATACTTATGAAGAAAATAAACATAAACAAATCTATGACGACATTGAGACAGAGAGGGAACACTGTCACAGTTTCAGGTGGAGAATGGAAGGATCTAGATCTCTGTGCTAGACTGCTACCACCAACATAACAACCAGTACATATCCTACTATAACAGGTCTAGATCTCTGTGCTAGACTGCTACCACCAACATAACAACCAGTACATATCCTACTCAAACATATCTAGATATCTGTGCTAGACTGCTACCACCAACATAACAACCAGTACATATCCTACTCAAACATATCTAGATATCTGTGCTAGACTGCTACCACCAACATAACAACCAGTACATATCCTACTCAAACATATCTAGATCTCTGTGCTAGACTGCTACCACCAACATAACAACCAGTACATCTCCTACTCTAACATGTCTAGATCTCTGTGCTAGACTGCTACCACCAACATAACAACCAGTACATATCCTACTCAAACATATTTAGATATCTGTGCTAGACTGCTACCACCAACATAACAACCAGTACATATCCTACTCAAACATATCTAGATATCTGTGCTAGACTGCTACCACCAACATAACAACCAGTACATATCCTACTCAAACATATCTAGATCTCTGTGCTAGACTGCTACCACCAACATAACAACCAGTACATATCCTACTCAAACATATCTAGATCTCTGTGCTAGACTGCTACCACCAACATAACAACCAGTACATATCCTACTCAAACATATCTAGATCTCTGTGCTAGACTGCTACCACCAACATAACAACCAGTACATATCCTACTCAAACATATCTAGATCTCTGTGCTAGACTGCTACCACCAACATAACAACCAGTACATATCCTACTCAAACATATCTAGATATCTGTGCTAGACTGCTACCACCAACATAACAACCAGTACATATCCTACACTAACAGAAAGGTAGACATATGGCGGATGTCACTGAGAGATGTTTAACATCGTAACATGACATGGATTGATGTGGGGTCCTCTTTAGGCCCCTTATTATGGGGAGCGCAAACGTGGTATGTGTATGCCTCCAGAGGTTAGCTATCTATTTATTTATGCTATCTTTCATGGGGCAATAGCAAAGAGAATATGACAGCAGTAAATGACCAGTCCTCTCTCCCCATCTCATAGAATAAGTCTCTCTGAGTGATCGGTGTAACTGAAATGCCAGAATTTTGACAGCCAAAGGAAATGATCTCTCACTTACAAAATGGTGAGTACGAATCAGACAGAATGTAGGTGTATTTCTATACAATTACAGCCTAGGACATCTGCACATCAAATAATGTTTAAATTCAAGTGTATACTCCGGGATTCATCGAATAACTTTGAGGAGTTTACCACGTTAGTCACCGACTTCATTAATATGTGCATCGACGACTTCGTCCCCACAGTGACCGTACGTACATATCCCAATCAGAAGCCATGGATTACAGGCAACATCCGCACTGACCTAAAGGCTGGAGCTGTCACATTCAAGGAATGGGACACTAATCTGGACACTTATAAGAAATCTTGCTACGACTTCCGAAGAGCCATCAAACAGTCAAAACGTCTGTTTGATGAGAGGACACACACAAACAAACGCACACACAGACACGCTCTAACACACATCTGTTTTGTAGTTGTATTCTTTGTATATTGTTGTATTATACATTTGTGTGACTGTCCTTGTAGCACTGTTTTGTTACTTGTCATGTTTTGTGTTTTTTTTTTGTGGACCCCAGGAAGAATAGCTGCTGCCTCCGCAAAACCTAACGGGGATCTAAATAAACAAATAAACAAATAATACGTCAATACAGGACTAAGATCAAATCCTACTACGCTGGCTCGGACGCCTGTCAGATGTTGCAGGGCTTTTGCAAACTATCACAGAACACAAAGGGAAACCTAGCCGCGAGCTGCCCAGTGACACTGATGAGATGTTTGATAATTATGTGCCTTAGACAACCATGCAAAGACACTATGGATGTATTTTCCCTGGTTGACACAGATATGCTCAGGAAAGTGATACTATCACATCTAAAGCCTTCTACCTGCCTTCTCGATCCTATCCCCACCACCTTCTTCAAAACAGTTTTTAATTGCATATCTGAAGAAGTGCAAGCTATTGTTAATCACTTCCTGTTCACCGGCACTTTCCCCACTGCACTAAAAACTGCTATGGTGAAACCCCTTCTGAAGAAAAGTTAACTAGATTCTTCAGCTCTTACCAATTTTTGGCCAAGTTCAAACCTTCCAACTTTAAGCGAAAGTTTGTAAATATTGCTGAACAAACAGCTAAATAGTTTTTTAAGTGCCAACTGTGTTTAAAAAAAAAAAATCAAATCTGGTTTCCGTGCCCACCACAGCACAGAGATAGCCTTAAAGTGGTAAATTATCTTAGAGCCTACACAGATTCCAAACATCTCTCTGTCCTTGTATTTAATCCTGACACTGTTGACCATGATGTCCTTTTGAACAGACTGGAGAGGTGGGATGGCCTCTCCGGTCCAGTCTTGAATTGGTTTAGGATCCATTTGACCAGTCAATACTTTTTTGTCACCCTTGGTGAACATAACTCTGTCTGATACTGTGTGTTCAGTATGTGCAGTATAAGGACCTGTCTGGTACTGTGTGTTCAGTATGTCTAACATAAGGACCTGTCTGGTACTGTGTGTTCAGTATGTGCAGTATAAGGACCTGTCTGGTACTGTGTGTTCAGTATGTCTAACATAAGGACCTGTCTGGTACTGTGTGTTCAGTATGTGCAGTATAAGGACCTGTCTGGTACTGTGTGTTTCAGTATGTGCAGTATAAGGACCTGTCTGGTACTGTGTGTTTCAGTATGTGCAGTATAAGGACCTGTCTGGTACTGTGTGTTTCAGTATGTGCAGCGTAAGGACCTGTCTGGTACTGTGTGTTTCAGTATGTGCAGTATAAGGACCTGTCTGGTACTGTGTGTTTCAGTATGTGCAGCATAAGGACCTGTCTGGTACTGTGTGTTCAGTTTGTCTAACATAAGGACCTGTCTGGTACTGTGTGTTTCAGTATGTGCAGCATAAGGACCTGTCTGATACTGTGTGTTCAGTTTGTCTAACATAAGGACCTGTCTGGTACTGTGTGTTTCAGTATGTGCAGCGTAAGGACCTGTCTGGTACTGTGTGTTTCAGTATGTGCAGCATAAGGACCTGTCTGATACTGTGTGTTCAGTATGTGCAGTATAAGGACCTGTCTGGTACTGTGTGTTTCAGTATGTGCAGTATAAGGACCTGTCTGGTACTGTGTGTTCAGTTTGTCTAACATAAGGACCTGTCTGGTACTGTGTGTTTCAGTATGTGCAGCATAAGGACCTGTCTGGTACTGTGTGTTTCAGTATGTGCAGCATAAGGACCTGTCTGGTACTGTGTGTTCAGTATGTGCAGCGTAAGGACCTGTCTGGTACTGTGTGTTTCAGTATGTGCAGCGTAAGGACCTGTCTGGTACTGTGTGTTTCAGTATGTGCAGCGTAAGGACCTGTCTGATACTGTGTGTTTCAGTATGTGCAGCATAAGGACCTGTCTGGTACTGTGTGTTTCAGTATGTGCAGCATAAGGACCTGTCTGGTACTGTGTGTTCAGTTTGTGCAGTATAAGGACCTGTCTGGTACTGTGTGTTTCAGTATGTGCAGCATAAGGACCTGTCTGGTACTGTGTGTTCAGTTTGTGCAGTATAAGGACCTGTCTGGTACTGTGTGTTTCAGTATGTGCAGCATAAGGACCTGTCTGGTACTGTGTGTTTCAGTATGTGCAGCATAAGGACCTGTCTGGTACTGTGTGTTTCAGTATGTGCAGCATAAGGACCTGTCTGGTACTGTGTGTTTCAGTATGTGCAGCATAAGGACCTGTCTGGTACTGTGTGTTTCAGTATGTGCAGCGTAAGGACCTGTCTGATACTGTGTGTTTCAGTATGTGCAGCGTAAGGACCTGTCTGGTACTGTGTGTTTCAGTATGTCTAACATAAGGACCTGTCTGGTACTGTGTGTTTCAGTATGTGCAGCATAAGGACCTGTCTGGTACTGTGTGTTTCAGTATGTGCAGTATAAGGACCTGTCTGGTACTGTGTGTTTCAGTATGTGCAGCATAAGGACCTGTCTGGTACTGTGTGTTCAGTTTGTGCAGTATAAGGACCTGTCTGGTACTGTGTGTTTCAGTATGTGCAGCATAAGGACCTGTCTGGTACTGTGTGTTCAGTTTGTGCAGTATAAGGACCTGTCTGGTACTGTGTGTTTCAGTATGTGCAGCGTAAGGACCTGTCTGGTACTGTGTGTTTCAGTATGTGCAGCGTAAGGACCTGTCTGGTACTGTGTGTTCAGTTTGTGCAGTATAAGGACCTGTCTGGTACTGTGTGTTTCAGTATGTGCAGCGTAAGCACTCAAGCCACAACTACATGATGAGTGAGTGTTTCTATTGTCCTCCTGCAACTGCTTTTAGTTTAATCAGACAACATAAGCACCGTCAAAATGTTTTTCAGATCATTTTCCAGGTGATAAACTACTGATGTTTGTCAAGACTTGATGAACAAACACTACAATAATTTATTTCCTCCAACACAAAGTGCTGACTGTAGTCTATAAGTTACAGCATGTGTCATTCCCAGTGTGTCAGTGTCTTGTAATTCATAGCCTACTTAGGCTTATTATTCTTTCATCTTTAAAGGGCCAATCACACAGTTGAAACAGAGTAAGAAAGTGGCCTAAACGCTTTTAGTTTTGCTAGAAAGCTGAAGGATTGTCCTGGATAAATTTTAACCACTCTCAAATTCGTAGACATAGTTATGGATGCAATGACTGATCATCCGTGATATTAACATTTTAGTTTAACCATTTTATGAGGCTGTACAGTGTTTGTTTACATTTACAAACATTTGGAGTACAACAAGCTTGGGGTTGGGGTTGAACTAAAATCCTGAGACATTTACAAGATATATTCTTCGATGGGTATATATCATTCATTTATAAGTCCAAAAATGTATGTAACAACTACAGAACGTGGCAGAAGGTAGCCTAGTGGTTAGAACGTTGGGCCTGTAACAAAAATGTTGCTGGATCGAATCCCCGAGCTGACAAGGTAAAAATCTGTCGTTCCACCCCTGAACAAGGCAGTTAATCCACTGTTACTAGGCTGTCACTGTAAATAAGAATTTGTTCTTAACTGACTTGTTTAGTTGAAATTTTTTATTTTTTTATTTAAATAAGAGTTATTAAGTAATTTGCCAAGGATTGTGACTAGTTATGTATATTAGAAGGCTGTGCGGTTCTGGGAGGCTCTAGAATGTTCTGAAACAGAACACTATTAATCCAGAAGTCGATCACTGTTAGAAGAACTAATGCCAATAATCATCCTAAATGCACCCTATTTCCTATACAGTGCACTACTTTTGACCAGGGCCCATAAGGCTCTGGTGGAAAGTAGTCCACTACTGTATATCGGGAATAGGATGACGTTTTGGACGCCAGCCATGGTGTTATCAGCAGACATTTTACCTTCATGTTTCATAAACCAGTGTATTATGACTCCCAGAAATATCTATGTATTTAGGAAAGTGGGTTTGTTGTGCCGCATATGTATGCCATATAGAATGGTCCCTTATTAAGAAACTTTGGTCACATACAACAGTTTAAAAAACAAGATACAGATGTACTTTTGATTATCTTGTTTATTGAAGGTTTCAATCAAGTGTTGCTGACTCCACGTTGGTACTAATTGTAAACATAATTAAAAAGTGGCGATCAAGCAAAGAGCGATAAACACGCTATGGTTTGCTAAATTAAAAGTTGGACAATATAGCAGTCCCAACGTATTCGATTAAGAACATATAATCGTGTTAGGGACAGGCGGAGCTTCCATTCTAATGACGATATAATTACACACTCTAAGTTACCTTATTTTGTTGATTCACACATTAAGCAGCCAATCTGGATACGCGTAGCCAAGGTAAAGACTATCTATAAGAAAAACATTAAGCAGTCAACCTGGAGACGTGTTAAAAATATATATATATATGTGTGAGAAGGAAGTAAAGAGTGGAATCTTTCACCAGTGCAGCAGATGTGCCTCTGTAAGTACGGTGATCACTCCTTGCTTTTTAAAGTGCTTGATTGACCTCTCCTTTGATACTAGGACTTCCTTTAATGTATTTGATGTCTACCAGTACTTGTGGGCGCCTCTTCTGTGTGTGTGTGTGTGTGTGTGTGTGTGTGTGTGTGTGTGTGTGTGTGTGTGTGTGTGTGTGTGTGTGTGTGTGTGTGTGTGTGTGTGTGTGTGTGTGTGTGTGTGTGTGTGTGTGTGTGTGTGTGAGTTATAGGATACATCCTAAATGGCACCCTAATAGATAGTGCACTACTACTACCAGAGCCCGATGAGCCCTGGTCAACAGTAGTGTACTACATTTTAAGGGTGACTTTTAGGACACGGTTATAATCTGCGCCAGAGGTCAGTGTGTTTCATATGTTGCCTCTAGTCAGTACTTAAGTGGATCTGTCCAACAACTGGCCTTTATTACACATGACTTCTAAAAGCTGTCATCGATACATATTCATCAACTCACATTAGCTCACTCATTGACAAGGTTGGACAACAGCAAGTAAAGAGGCTGACACTCACTTTGTGCCAGATTGTCCACACTTGACACCCAGCTCACTGATTGATGAGGAATATTAGGGCCCGGCAGGAAAAAGCAAAGTGGAAGATGAATGAGTTTAATGCTGCAGCTCTCGTCACTTCTAAAGAACCACATCTCTTTATTAATATTTTGTTTGGCCCTGCGACTATCCATCTCTATTTATGTTATACAAGTAAGATTGGATCTGTCATTTCAGTTATTTACCCGCATTCATCTCTTGGCTCTCCTGTGTGCTCTCTATTGGCGTGTTTAGAATGGGTTTGATATCAGGTATCGTCTCTCCATCCATGGCTGGACTGGTAAGAAATGTTTTCTGCAGCTGCATATTTTTCACCTAAAATGACATACCCAAATCTAGGCTACGTCTTATTTTATTTTTTGTCACGGTTCCATACTTTGATTTCAAAACTGACAAACTCACATGTTTTGCACGCCAATTTAAATGTAATACATTGTATGACTAGATAATAAGTAGCTGTCGTCTTTCTGAAATGGTATCTTTGTTGATTACCCATCTTAAGATATTCATTGTTTTTCCAGTTGATTATAGGCTAGACGCTAAGATATTCAGAGTTATTCAGTGTTTCGTCACTCTGTCTAGACAACAAGGAACAGTGTGTTCAGACCATTGATGAGGATGAATAAGAATCAGTACATGATATGTGTCCCCTCATCAATCCCTTAAACGGCGAATAAAAAAACAGTCAAGACCAAAGGTCAAGTGTTGAAAAACATGAAATGCGTCCAAAATAGCACCATATTCCGTGCACTACGTAGGGAACAGGGTAACATTTGGGACGGACGCCATGTTTTTCAAATCACTGTGATTCTGCTGTCAGGGGACATAACACAATTATGCTAATTTATTTGAAAGTGCTTTGCCTCTGATTAGTACTCTAGAAATTCATGAGAATGTTATAATTTAGTTCATATCAAAATTAAATGTTTTACACTGAATAGCCCTGCATTGTGTTACAAGAGACATGTCTGACACTCTTCCATCAGTGTCATCAATTACCAGGTGTCTACCTCCCATGTTGAAATTATTCTGGAATATCCATACGTCTTTTCAGGACCTTTAATGTCAGGATTGCTAAATGAGTACCCAGAAAGGAAATTGCATAGCCTGGTTGCCTGTCTTTATAGCTAACATTCCACTCCTTGTACTCCATGTCATTGTGCCAAAGCTGTGGCATAATGACACAAAATACAAGAAGTGGAATGCTGGCATATGACACCGAGTACAAGAAGTGCAATGCTAGCTGAAAAGACTAGCATCAAGTTTATACACCATATTGATGCAGATCTAAATTTACGACACCATCTTGTAAATCAACAGGGTTCTTTCAATTTACAGTAGTTCTATCTCTTTTGCTGTAATTTCCCAGGGATCATAAATAATGATACTGTCAGGCATTTTTTGCTGTCACTGCCCTACTGATTATGCCAAGGTAGAACCATATTAAGAAGGTGAAGTGTTCAACTCATTATTCGGGTCAGACCCTATTGATAGACCTGTTGGTTGGGGATTGATTACCTGTCCATTCAACTTCAGATTAATTATTTTTCAGGGCAAGACAAAGTTTAACAAGATAGTTTTTTAGTGGAGTTAAATTATGCATTTTGGTATAGCCTCCCGAATTATTACATTTTGTCATCAGTAATTGTACCTACGTTCAAGGATTTGATCAAACTCAACAACAGTATAATCCATTAGCTGGTTATATACTGATGTGTAGTGGTAGGTTCCTGTTCTATCAGGTTATATACTGATGTACAGGGCTAGGTTACTGTCCTATCAGGTTATATACTGATGTATAGTGGTAGGTTACTGTTCTATCAGGTTATATACTGATGTATAGTGGTAGGTTACTCTTCTATCAGGATATATACTGATGTATAGTGGTAGGTTACTCTTCTATCAGGTTATATACTGATGCATAGTGGTAGGTTACTCTTCTATCAGGATATATACTGATGTATAGTGGTAGGTTACTCTTCTATCAGGTTATATACTGATGCATAGTGGTAGGTTACTGTTCTATCAGGTTATATACTGATGTATAGTGGTAGGTTACTGTTCTATCAGGTTATATACTGATGCATAGTGATAGGTTACTGTTCTATCAGGTTATATACTGATGTATAGTGGTAGGTTACTGTTCTATCAGGTTATATACTGATGTATAGTGGTTGGTTAATGTTCTATCAGGTTATATACTGATGTATAGTGGTTGGTTAATGTTCTATCAGGTTATATACTGATGTACTGTATAGTGGTAGGTTACTCTTCTATCAGGTTATATACTGATGTATAGTGGTAGGTTACTGTTCTATCAGGTTATATACTGATGTATAGTGGTAGGTTACTGTCCTATCTGGTTATATACTGATGTATAGTGGTAGGTTACTGTCCTATCAGGTTATATACTGATGTATAGTGGTCGGTTACTGTTCTATCAGGTTATATACTGATGTATAGTGGTAGGTTACTCTTCTATCAGGATATATACTGATGTATAGTGGTAGGTTACTGTTCTATCAGGTTATATACTGATGTATAGTGGTAGGTTACTGTTCTATCAGGTTATATACTGATGTATAGTGGTAGGTTACTGTTCTATCAGGTTATATACTGATGTATCGTGGTAGGTTACTGTCCTATCAGGTTATATACTGATGTATAGTGGTAGGTTACTGTTCTATCAGGTTATAAACTGATGTATAGTGGTAGGTTACTGTTCTATCAGGTTATATACTGATGCATAGTGGTAAATTACTGTTCTATCAGGTTATATACTGATGTATAGTGGTAGGTTACTGTTCTATCAGGTTATATACTGATGTATAGTGGTAAATTACTGTTCTATCAGGTTATAAACTGATGTATAGTGGTAAATTACTGTTCTATCAGGTTATATACTGATGTGTAGTGGTAGGTTACTGTCCTATCTGGTTATATACTGATGTATAGTGGTAGGTTATTATTTTATCAGTTTATAAACTGATGTATAGTGGTAGGTTACTCTTCTATCAGGTTATATACTGATGCGTAGTGGTAGGTTCCTGTTCTATCAGGATATATACTGATGTATAGTGGTAGGTTACTGTTCTATCAGGTTATATACTGATGTATAGTGGTAGGTTACTGTTCTATCAGGTTATATACTGATGTATAGTGGTAGGTTACTGTTCTATCAGATTATATATTGATGCATTGTGGTAAATTACTGTTCTATCAGGTTATATACTGATGTATAGTGGTAGGTTACTGTTCTATCAGGTTATATACTGATGTATAGTGGTAAATTACTGTTCTATCAGGTTATAAACTGATGTATAGTGGTAAATTACTGTTCTATCAGGTTATATACTGATGTGTAGTGGTAGGTTACTGTCCTATCTGGTTATATACTGATGTATTGTGGTAGGTTATTGTTCTATCAGGTTATAAACTGATGTATAGTGGTAGGTTACTCTTCTATCAGGTTATATACTGATGCGTAGTGGTAGGTTCCTGTTCTATCAGGTTATATACTGATGTATAGTGGTAGGTTACTGTTCTATCAGGTTATATACTGATGTATAGTGGTAGGTTACTGTTCTATCAGGTTATATACTGATGTATAGTGGTAGGTTACTGTTCTATCAGGTTATATACTGATGTATAGTGGTAGGTTACTGTTCTATCAGGTTATATACTGATGTATAGTGGTAGGTTACTGTTCTATCAGGTTATATACTGATGTATAGTGGTAGGTTACTGTTCTATCAGGTTATATACTGATGTATAGTGGTAGGTTACTGTTCTATCAGGTTATATACTGATGTACAGTGGGGCAAAAAAGTATTTAGTCAGCCACCAATTGTGCAAGTTCTCCCACTTAAAAAGATGAGAGAGGATGAGATTTTCCACCATAATTTGCAAATAAATTCATTAAAAATCCTGCAATGTGATTTTCTGGATTTTCTTTTCTCATTTTGTCTGTCATAGTTGAAGTGTACCTATGATGAAAATTACAGGCCTCTCTCATCTTTTTAAGTGGGAGAACTTGCACAATTGGTGGCTGACTAAATACTTTTTTGCCCCACTGTATAGTGGTAGGTTACTGTTCTTTCAGGTTATATACTGATGCATAGTGGTAGGTTACTCTTCTATCTAGCTGGATTTCCTTGCTTCAAGATTAGTGTCAGAATGTTCGGTCTTACACAGCAACAGGATAGCAGCAGGAGGGATGGTGAGACGAATGGGGTCAATAGACGTCGACGTTCAGTGTACTTGTAATCTGGTAAAATATAATATAACCTTGTCATCCGTTGGGTTTAATGTGATGATGATGTCTTCCATATGTACATATGTTTCGATGGCTAAAGACTTAGTGGCGGGCGGGGCTATTTATTTTTTATTGTATTTATTTAAACCTTTATTTTTAACGGGGATCCACATTGAGTCCTAGGTCTATTTTACAAGTGAGCCCCGCAGCATACAAAAAACACACATAAAAATACGAAATAAAGAATTCGGAAATAGAAAGATAGTACAGAAATTAGAGGACAATCTCAACAATTTAGATAAAATATTTAAAAAAATAATAATGAAAGTGTCTTTATAAAGTGTCTTTATGTACCATCTAGTGTATATATCATGCTCTTCTATTTTCAGATGTTGTCACGGCTGTCTTCTTCCTCCTCATCTGAGGAGGAGAAGTTTGCAGGATCGAAAGACCAATACGCAGCGTGGTAAGTGTTCGTCATTTTAATGGAAAAAACTGAACACTACAAAATAACAAAGAAACAACCGTGAAGCTAAATACCAATCGTGCTGACACAAACACTACACATAGACAATCACCCACAACCCACAACCCAAAATGACAAAACAGTCTACCTAAATATGGTTCCCAATCAGAGACAACGACTAACACCTGCCTCTGATTGAGAACCATATCAGGCCAAACACAGAAACAGACAAACTAGACATACAACATAGAATGCCCACTCAGATCACACCCTGACCAAACAAAACATATAAACATACAAAGCAAACTATGGTCAGGGCGTGACAGATGTTTGAGACATTCATTTGACTGGTGCGAGTTTGACTGGCGCCTCTATTCTAATAACCTTACTCATTGCAATAGTCGTTTGTATAGGGGCTGTAAATGTCTGTGTTTGTCTTATGCATTAGAAAGGACATGTTAATCACCCTCCAGGTATGCAGAGAGAGAAGTGGATGTCGTGTTCTGGTATAAATCCTTGATCAGTGAGGCTACAGTTTATCACAAGCACAAATCTTTTCTCTTGTCTTTTTTTAAAAACTTTTTTTTACTTGATCCATTTGCTGATACGTTCGCTGAAATAAATTCAATCAAGCTCAGCTTGCCAAGATAAAAAAGGGATTTTTCACTGCGTAGGCTGGAGTGGTGGAGGTTCATGGTGCTTAACACACTTCAATAGCCCTACAGACCACGGAGGGATGGTCTTTTGTTTCACAACATTCAAGGTGCCCCCCTCGCCATTATTCCCGTGAGTCATTTATTTAGAAAATGTATTTTTTTGTAACAGTCATTTAAATGAAAGTTACATCCACGTACATGGGCATTGCATTGTTTCGTTGGATGAATGGATCATGTTAGTTATTCATAATTGTAGTGTCATATTTACACAATTAGTCCA
>NC_052323.1:28991078-29098578 GCF_016432855.1 Salvelinus namaycush
CTAGCAACAGATGACATTCATGTTATGACATATCTCTGAAACTCACTTAGATAATACCTCTGATGATACAGTGGTAGTAATACAAAGTCCAAACACTTACAGAAAATATATAAATGCCAATGGTGGAGGCGTTGCTGTTTATATTCAGAACAACATTCCTGTATTGATTAGAGAGGATCTCATGTTAAATACTGTTGACGTAATATGGCTACAGGTTCACTTGCCTCACCTAAAGCCCATTCGGGTGAGAAGCTTCTATAGGTCACCAAGTGATGGATAACATGTGTGAAATGCTTGATAATGTATGTCATATTAACAGATAAGTATATTTTATGGGTGATTTAAATATTGACTGGCATTCATCAAGCTGCCCACTCACCAAAAAACGTCAAACTGTAACCAGTGCCTGCAACCTGGATCAGGTTATCAGTCAACCTACCAGGGTAGTTACAAATAGCACAGGAATGGAATCATCAACATGTATTGACCACATCTTTACTGACGCTGCAGCGATTTGCTTGAAAGCAGTATCCAAATCCATCGGATGTAGTGATCACAATATAGTAGCCATATCTAGGAAAACCAAAGATCCAAAGACTGGGCCTAATATAGTGTATAAGAGGTCATACAATATGTTTTTTAGTGATTCCTATGTTGTTGATGTAAAGAATATGTATTGGTCCGTGGTGTGTAATGAGGAGCAACCAGACACTGCACTTGACACATTTATGAAATTGCTTATTCCAGTCACTAATAAGCATGTACTTTGTATAGAGAGTTACCTGTCTAACAGAACACAGAGGATGTTATTTAATGGAAGCCTCTCCAACATAATCCAGGTAGAATCAGGAATTCTCCAGGGCAGCTGTCTAGGCCCATCATTTTTTCCCCAATTTTTACTAATGACATGCCACTGGCTTTGATTAAAGTCTATGTGTCTATGTATGCAGATGACTCAACACTGTACATGTTAGCTACTACAGCGACTGAAATGACTGCACACTTAGCAAAGAGCTGCAGTTAGTTTCAGAATGGGTGGCAAGGAATAAGTTTGTTCTAAATATTTATTAAACTAAAAGCATTATATTTGGGACAAATCATTCACTAAACATCAACTAAATATTGTAATGCATAATATGGAGATGGGGAGAGTTATGTCCATAATAAAGCAGATCCTACAAGCCCTTGTTTTGTCGAACCTGGACTACTGTTGAGTCATGTGGTCAGGTGCCACAAAAAGGGACTTAGGAAAATTACAATTGTATCAGAACATGGTATCACGACTGGCCCTTTGATGTACACAGAGAGCTAATATTAATAATATGCACGTCAATCTCTCCTGGCTCAATGTGGAGGAGAGGATGACTTCATCATTACTTGTATTTATGAGAGGCATTGAGATGTTTAAATGCACTGAGCTGTCTGTTTGAATGACTGCCACACAGCTCTTCACAGTCCCCAAGTCCAGAACAGACTATGGGAGGCACACAGCACTACATAGAGCCATGACTACATGGGAACTCTATTCCACATTAAGTAACTGATACAAGCGGTAAAATTAGAGTTAAAAAACAAATACAAATAAATGTTATTGAACAGCAGGGACTGATAAGCAACACAAACATTGGCACAGGCACAAGCATACACACACACAATGACATGTACATTATACACACAAGTCCACATGGATTTAGTACTGTAGATATGTGGTAGTGGTGGAGTAGGGGCCTGAGGGCACACAGTGTGTTGTGAAATTTGTGAATGTATTGTTAAAAACATTTATAAACTGCCTCAATTTTGCTGGAATCCAGGAAGAGTAGCTGCTTTGGCAGGAACTAATGAGGATCCATAACAAACCCCAGGAAGATTAGCTTCTTCGTTGGCAGGAACTAATGGGGATCCATAATAAATACAAATACTAAAGTTAAGAGGTTTTAGAAGAAACACTACAGGTTAGAGGGTTTGGAAAACAGTTGTTTGCAGGAGGTCACAGGTCACCAATTGACCAACTATCTTATATCTGCATATTATAGAATCAATATATATTTATTCCAATGCTGCTACTTTCTCTTTAATACAAAAACACAGCACACACCGTGTTTCACTCAGCAGCATTCCACCACTAGCCTTCCAACTTTGACCTTGATGTCCATATTTACCGGCTAGAAATATACCCCTTCACAGGCCAGCATACAAGACAGACTGGCAGTGAGGAACATGTGCTGGATGAGTGAAATGGAAGACTCTTTATTATGTGCCAGTGACAAGGCCCGTGCTATTTAATCAGTGAATAACGTTTTAATGAGCTCTAGATCAGTGAGGTTCAGGGTTAGCGCCAGTCATGTGGTAAAGACAATAGCTGGGGTTTGCGTGCATATTAAAATGAAAAATATCCTGGAGAAAAGCTAGCTCTGTTTCATGTTCCTCCTGTTGCTGTGAAACAACGCCTTTTGATGCTTGGGCCCTTCTAGACTAGATGCATTCAAAATGAGGAAAGTAAAGCGGTGATTGCCTCTGCTTCGGCTAATTAAGTCTTCTTACAAGAAAGAGGGAAGTCTCTTTCCATTCTGTATTTATCTGTACGAAAGAGATTACATTTGACTCCTACTCTCGTGGGAAGGATACATAATGGATATGGCTTGAAAAAACAGCATCGTTCTCTCTCTTTCTATACGGGCATGTATTTGACATTCTGCGTTTGTTTGAGACTTCAAACCTTTGCGTTTTCTCCTTGTGTAGCTTTGTGTATTAGACAGATGACATGTTACAGCTGACAGCTATTATGGTTAAGGTTAGGGTAAGTGTTAGAGGGTTATTGGGTTAAGGGGTAGGGGGTTAGTGTTAGGGTAAGTGTTAGAGGGTTATTGGGTTAAGGGGTAGGGGGTTAGTGTTAGGGTAAGTGTTAGAGGGTTATTGGGTTAAGGGGTAGGGGGTTAGTGTTAGGGTAAGTGTTAGAGGGTTATTGGGTTAAGGGGTAGGGGGTTAGTGTTAGGGTAAGTGTTAGAGGGTTATTGGGTTAAGGGGTAGGGGGTTAGTGTTAGAGGGTTATTGGGTTAAGGGGTAGGGGGTTAGGGTTAGAGGGTTATTGGGTTAAGAGGTAGGGGGTTAGTGTTAGAGGGTTATTGGGTTAAGGGGTAGGGGGTTAGGGTTAGAGGGTTATTGGGTTAAGGGTTAGGGGGTTAGTGTTAGAGGGTTATTGGGTTAAGGTTAGGGGGTTAGGGCTAAGGTTAGGGTTAGAGGGTTATTGGGTTAAGGGGTAGGGGGTTAGGGCTAAGGTTAGGGTTAGAGGGTTATTGGGTTAAGGGGTAGGGATAGGGGGTTAGGGCTAAGGTTAGGGTTAGAGGGTTATTGGGTTAAGGGTTAGGGTGTTAGGGTTAGAGGGTTATTGGGTTAAGGGGTAGTGGGTTAGGGGTTAGTGGGTTAGGGGTTAGTGGGTTAGTGTTAGGTTTAAATAGCACTCCCTTTAGATTAGCGACTGCAAAATATTTTACCTATAGTTAGTAAATGGTTTATAACGGACCGTTAACATGGTTTATAACGGACCGTTAACATGGTTTATAACGGACCGTTAACATAAAGGGTTACCAAATGGATAGTGATGAGAGTATTTCTCTTGTATATATAATTTGGATTAACTTTTTTATTTATTTTAAAATTATTTTATTTCACCTTTATTTAACCAGGTAGGCCAGTTGGGAACAAGTTCTCATTTACAACTGCGACCTGGCCGAGATAAAGCAAAGCAGTGCGACAAAAACAACAACACAGAGTTACACATGGAATAAACAAACATACAGTCACTAACACAATTGAAAAATCTGTATAAAGTGTGTGCAAATGAAGTAAGGAGGTAAGGCAATAAATAGGCCAATAGTGGCGAGGTAATTTCAATTTAGCAATTTACACTGGAGTGATATATGTGCAGATGAGGATGTGCAAGTAGAAATACTGGTGTGCAGAATTTTCTGTCCAAAAGGTGTTTGTGTGATGTATAGCAAGGTTCCTCGCCTTTCCCTTCTTCCTGCTGAGTTCTTTACAGGATGTACAGATTGAAATTCCAGGATGTTGCCTTCTCACTGGCTCAGGTTTCTATATTGACCTTGGACTTCCTTTGACGGGATAAGTCCCAAATGGCACCCTATTCCCAACATAGTGCACTCGTTTTGACCAGGGCACTATGGACAAAAGTACTGTACTACATATGGAATATGGTGCCATTTGGGACTCATACATTTTCACAGGATGACTCACATCCACTCATTAAAATTTTGTTTTCAATCCTCTCTCCAAGGGTTAGTGTTTAGTTTTCACCTCTCTCTTCCATGGGTTAGTGTTTAGTTTTCACCCCTCTCCTCCAAGGGTTAGTGTTTAGTTTTCACCCCTCTCCTCCATGGGTTAGTGTTTAGTTTTCACCCCTCTCCTCCAAGGGTTAGTGTTTAGTTTTCACCCCTCTCCTCCAAGGGTTAGTGTTTAGTTTTCACCCCTCTCCTCCAAGGGTTAGTGTTTAGTTTTCACCCCTCTCCTCCAAGGGTTATGGTTTAGTTTTCACCCCTCTCCTCCAAGGGTCATGGTTTAGTTTTCACCCCTCTCCTCCAAGGGTTAGTGTTTAGTTTCACCCCTCTCCTCCAAGGGTTAGTGTTTAGTTTTCACCCTCTCCTCCAAGGTTTAGTGTTTAGTTTTCACCCCTCTCCTCCAAGGGTTATGGTTTAGTTTTCACCCCTCTCCTCCAAGGTTTAGTGTTTAGTTTTCACCCCTCTCCTCCAAGGGTCAGTGTTTAGTTTCACCCCTCTCCTCCAAGGGTCAGTGTTTAGTTTTCACCCCTCTCCTCCAAGGGTTATGGTTTAGTTTTCACCCCTCTCCTCCAAGGGTTAGTGTTGAGTTTTCACCCCTCTCCTCCAAGGGTTATGGTTTAGTTTTCACCACTCTCCTCCAAGGGTTAGTGTTTCGTTTCACCCCTCTCCTCCAAGGGTTAGTGTTTCATTTCACCCCTCTCCTCCAAGGGGTAGTGTTTAGTTTTCACCCCTCTCCTCCAAGGGTTATGGTTTAGTTTTCACCCCTCTCCTCCAAGGGTCAGTGTTTAGTTTTCACCCCTCTCCTCCAAGGGGTAGTGTTTAGTTTTCACCCCTCTCCTCCATGGGTTAGTGTTTAGTTTTCACCCCTCTCCTCCAAGGGTTAGTGTTTAGTTTTCACCCCTCTCCTCCAAGGGTTAGTGTTTAGTTTTCACCCCTCTCCTCCAAGGGTTAGTGTTTAGTTTTCACCCCTCTCCTCCAAGGGTTAGTGTTTAGTTTTCACCCCTCTCCTCCAAGGGTTAGTGTTTAGTTTTCACCCCTCTCCTCCAAGGGTTATGGTTTAGTTTTTACCCCTCTCCTCCAAGGGTCATGGTTTAGTTTTCACCCCTCTCCTCCAAGGGTTAGTGTTTAGTTTCACCCCTCTCCTCCAAGGGTTAGTGTTTAGTTTTCACCCCTCTCCTCCAAGGTTTAGTGTTTAGTTTTCACCCCTCTCCTCCAAGGGTTATGGTTTAGTTTTCACCCCTCTCCTCCAAGGTTTAGTGTTTAGTTTTCACCCCTCTCCTCCAAGGGTCAGTGTTTAGTTTCACCCCTCTCCTCCAAGGGTCAGTGTTTAGTTTTCACCCCTCTCCTCCAAGGGTTATGGTTTAGTTTTCACCCCTCTCCTCCAAGGGTCATGGTTTAGTTTTCACCCCTCTCCTCCAAGGGTTATGGTTTAGTTTTCACCACTCTCCTCCAAGGGTTATGGTTTCGTTTCACCCCTCTCCTCCAGAGGTTAGTGTTTCATTTCACCCCTCTCCTCCAAGGGGTAGTGTTTAGTTTTCACCCCTCTCCTCCAAGGGTTATGGTTTAGTTTTCACCCCTCTCCTCCAAGGGTCAGTGTTTAGTTTTCACCCCTCTCCTCCAAGGGGTAGTGTTTAGTTTCACCCCTCTCCTCCAAGGGTCAGTGTTTAGTTTTAACCCCTCTCCTCCAAGGGTTAGTGTTTAGTTTTCACCCCTCTCCTCCAAGGGGTAGTGTTTAGTTTCACCCCTCTCCTCCAAGGGTCAGTGTTTAGTTTTCACCCCTCTCCTCCAAGGGTTATGGTTTAGTTTTCACCCCTCTCCTCCAAGGGTCAGTGTTTAGTTTTCACCCCTCTCCTCCAAGGGTTAGTGTTTAGTTTTCACCCCTCTCCTCCAAGGGTTAGTGTTTAGTTTTCACCCCTCTCCTCCAAAGGTTATGGTTTAGTTTTCACCCCTCTCCTCCAAGGGTCAGTGTTTAGTTTTCACCCCTCTCCTCCAAGGGTTAGTGTTTAGTTTTCACCCCTCTCCTCCAAAGGTTAGTGTTTAGTTTTCACCCCTCTCCTCCAAGGGTTAGTGTTTAGTTTTCACCCCTCTCCTCCAAGGGTTAGTGTTTAGTTTTCACCCCTCTCCTCCAAGGGTTATGGTTTAGTTTTCACCCCTCTCCTCCAAGGGTTAGTGTTTAGTTTTCACCCCTCTCCTCCAAGGGTTAGTGTTTAGTTTTCACCCCTCTCCTCCAAGGGTTATGGTTTAGTTTTCACCCCTCTCCTCCAAGGGTTAGTGTTTCGTTTCACCCCTCTCCTCCAAGGGTTAGTGTTTCGTTTCACCCCTCTCCTCCAAGGGTTAGTGTTTCGTGTCACCCCTCTCCTCCAAGGTGAGACTGAAAACAAATATCAGAAATATGGCTTGCTTTGCATTTCCTTTCTGAATGTCAATTCTTTACAACATGCAACTGCCTGAATCAATCAATTCCTATTCAGGTTCTAATGATGATTTATTTAGCCTTTGAACTTTTACACTAAATAACTTTATTTTCCAGGCAGAAACATAAATCATCCAAAGTTATCTTTTATCTCCTTGTCGGATATTTACTATGGCGAGGTCAGTCTCTCTCTATTGGTCCGTAATGAAGATACATGCAACATCATTTGGTTAAGAAGATGATTGTCAAATGATTATTTCCTGTGGAAGATGTAGTAGGGAGGATTAGACCGAGCTGCCGCTGTGACAGTCCTCCACAAAGGGGTGGGTGGGAGCTGCTGCTAGCTGGTAGAGGGGGATGAGGACGGGGGGATGCAAGGATGAAGGAGAGGGATGGCAGGGGGGACGGACGGATGAAGAAGAGGGATAGAGGGGGGACGGAGGGTGTCAAGGCAGAATTACTCCTCATTACAGGGGTGAGAGAGCCAGTAAATCAAATGCCACTGCAGCCGCAACGTTCCCCCATCATCAGTCAAAATCCCACCCTTAACACATACTTGTGCTACATGACTGCTTGCTAGACTTCTACTAAAAAGGTACTATGTCTGTCCCCGCCAAGCTTATGAACAGGGCCAGCCTGCCTAATGCTGTAGGTGTGTGGCC
Source organism: Salvelinus namaycush (assembly GCF_016432855.1). Classification (NCBI taxonomy): domain Eukaryota; kingdom Metazoa; phylum Chordata; class Actinopteri; order Salmoniformes; family Salmonidae; genus Salvelinus; species Salvelinus namaycush. The sequence goes on from NC_052323.1 coordinate 28,998,446, forward strand.
GACTGACACAGATTAGCAGAGGAAACCACCTCTAATGGACAACTCTTAGTTGGATTTGGGAACGACTTGATTGGGGATTTCTCGAGCCAACCGTTTCATATTGGTTATCATGAATGGTGGATGGGCAACAATACCCAGACATTGTCCAGACACAGATGTTGTTGCTTTGATTAAGATGGTGCCAGTCACCGCATGCAGCCGGCCACGTCCTTCGACGTCCTCGACGTCCACCACATCCTTCACTTCCTCCGCGTCCTCACAACACAAAACGGCATGTTGCAACACCTTGACATTGTCGTGGTTCGCAGTGAAAAACGATGTCTCACTTCATTAGGCCCTGCTCCGTCCCATTATGCATCCGCGCCGCGTCGTGCCGTGCTACCTGCAAGCCCCATTGCCGTTTATTTCACAACCGGCCAGATGAAACGGCTGATATTAACAATCTGCTACCCTACATCCTTGATGTATCCCTCTCTCTGTGTACGTCCCAAATGGCACCCTATTCCCTATATAGTTCACTACATTTGACCAGAGCCCTATGGGCCCTATGGACTCTGGTCAAAAGTAGTGCACTATATAGGGAATAGGGTGCCGTTTGGTTCGGACACTCTGTCTCATATCAACCTGGCAGCAGCCAGCATCCCACCACAACCATTTGTTATTGTGTGTCACGTTTCAGGAGGCAATTAATGAGTTGAAGCAGAAGCTTTGTGGTACGGGTAATTTGAGCCATCAGTTTCATTTGTTATTTACAATTGCCAATTAAGAACTAAACCTGCAGTGTCTGGTCTCCCAGCCAGTCACCAATTACTCTACAGCCCACCTCTGTGACCTTCTGGCTGGGAGGGGAAGGAGGGCCAGTGTCTGGTCTCCCAGCCAGTCACCAATTACTCTACAGCCCACCTCTGAGACCTTCTGGCTGGGAGGGGAAGGAGGGCCAGTGTCTGGTCTCCCAGCCAGTCACCAATTACTCTACAGCCCACCTCTGTGACCTTCTGGCTGGGAGGGGAAGGAGGGCCAGTGTCTGGTCTCCCAGCCAGTCACCAATTACTCTACAGCCCACCTCTGAGACCTTCTGGCTGGGAGGGGAAGGAGGGCCAGTGTCTGGTCTCCCAGCCAGTCACCAATTACTCTACAGCCCACCTCTGTGACCTTCTGGCTGGGAGGGGAAGGAGGGCCAGTGTCTGGTCTCCCAGCCAGTCACCAATTACTCTACAGCCCACCTCTGTGACCTTCTGGCTGGGAGGGGAAGGAGGGCCAGTGTCTGGTCTCCCAGCCAGTCACCAATTACTCTCAAGCCCACCTCTGTGACCTTCTGGCTGGGAGGGGAAGGAGGGCCAGTGTCTGGTCTCCCAGCCAGTCACTAATTACTCTACAGCCCACCTCTGTGACCTTCTGGCTGGGAGGGGAAGGAGGGCCAGTGTCTGGTCTCCCAGCCAGTCACCAATTACTCTACAGCCCACCTCTGTGACTTTCTGACTAGGAGGGGAAGGAGGGCCAGTGTCTGGTCTCCCAGCCAGTCACCAATTACTCTACAGCCCACCTCTGTGACCTTCTGGCTGGGAGGGGAAGGAGGGCCAGTGTCTGGTCTCCCAGCCAGTCACCAATTACTCTACAGCCCACCTCTGTGACCTTCTGGCTGGGAGGGGAAGGAGGGCTAGGGGACGAGACACGCATGCGTCCCAAGGAAGTGAGTCGTCCAAGCCATCTGCTACTTCTCTCTTCCTATCAGTCCTGGGTTCAAATATAATTCTGAAAATATTTCAAACACTTTAGCCTGGGCTTGATTGAGCCAAATGGAAACAGTGATCTAGTCCATTTGTCACTCCAGGCAGTCTAAAGCAGACAGTTAAAGGATTTGAAAAAATGAAAATACTATTTGAACCCAGGTCTGCCTACCAGACAAGACAAGATGAGAGTGAGTAGTCAGTCCTCTGGCTCTGCCACCACCGCCAAACTAATAGCAATGGTCTCCGTGAGCTTAAACTTCTAACAGGGATTAAATTCCCCCTCTCTGATTTCCTTCAGTTTGCCCTTACTGAGAGTAATTTCCCCTCAGAATAAAACAAGGAAGGAAGTGAGCGTGTTGACCTTAAAGGATCAGGAATTGAAATGTACTTCGCCGGGTGCCTCGACACACACAAATTAACAGTGGGACTCGGGATTTCAATTCTTCGTCAGTGTCCCGAGAACAAAATAAACGGTGTCTTATTTCCCCCTAAATAAACTGTAAAAACTAAAAGCATGCAACTTAAACCAAAGCAGTCCAATTGTGATCTGAATGAAATAGCCATTATTAGAATAGCTTCTTGTTCAGGGTCGCCTCCCTTGGCTGGATGCATGGAGGCTTTCAAACGTCAGAAAACATGAAGACATACAAACCTTCTGTGATGTTGCTTTTAAAGACATAGTTTTCATACTATGGAAATTACCTTGTAGGAGTGGTGGAGAGGTTTATTGATTGTTATTAAACCATTGTCAAAATACACGCAGAGCTCTGCTCATGAACAAATGTGTAGGAAGGTTTATACTCCAGGGTGGTTACATATGGGTCATTGGAGACCTCTATTGTCCCCTGTGGTGAAAATTACATATATTTGATGGAAGCAGCATGGACAGGTTCTGTAGTAGGAAAATACCACCCAAGGTTGTCTTGTGTCTAACTGGTGATTGAAACATGCTCTCATCTTCCTCCATGGTTGTGTCTTCCTCCGTTTCTAGGTTACTCATAACTTATATTGGTAGGTTGTAGGTTGTCAATAGCAACTGCTAAAATTAAGGAGGATGCTTTTGAACCTTTAATATATGTACAGCGGCAAGAAAAAGTATGTGAAACTTTCTCCATTTATAGACAAATTGTCTTATCGTGGACTGATGAACATCAAGGTTTCAAGTCAACAATTCTTATTCTTAGGTCTTCTGAGATCTCTTTTGTTCAAGGTATGGTTCACATCAGGCAATGCTTTTTGTGAATAGCGAACTCAAATTTTGTGAGTGTTTTTTATAGAGCAAGGCAGTTCTAACCAACATCTCCAATCTTGTCTCATTGTTTGGACTCCAGGTTAGCTGACCCCTGACTCCAATTAGCTTTTGGAGAAGTCATGAGCCTAGGGGTTCAAATACTTTTGCCAACCTACACTGTGCATGTTTAAATGATGTATTCAATATAGACAAGAAAAATACAATAATTTGTGTGTTATTAGTTTAAGCACACTATGTGTGTCTATTGTGACTTAGATGAAGATCAGATCAAATTTGATGACCAATTCATGCAGAAATCTAGGTAATTACAATATTTTTTTCTTGCCACTGTATAGAGCAATAACTTGTCAGTGATTAATCTTGAGCCTATGGGGGGTGCTATTTCGACTTTGGAAAAATGTGTTCCCAAATTAAACTGCCTCGTACTCAATTCTTGCTCGTACAATATGCATATTATTATTACTATTGGATAGAAAACACTCTCTAGTTTCTAAAACCGTTTGAATTATTTCTCTGAGTGAAACAGAACTCATTCTGCAGCACTTTTCCTGTCAGGGAGTGAGATTTCAGAAATCGAGGTCCCTGTTCTGAGATCAGTTTATAAGTCCCCATGCAAGCTATGGGGCTACATGCACTGCATACGTCTTCCTCTAGATGTCAGTAAGCGGGGAGAATTTGAATGGAGTGGATTGCGCAATCTGGGCCCTATATATAGACCCTGGAGCGGAAGGACCGTCCTTTTCAACAGTGCGCTTGACGCATGAAGACATCACAATGGCGTCCTGCAAACGCTTTCGTTTTAGTAGTTCTATATCTCCGGTCATGTTTTTATTCGTTATAGGTGTTAAAGACATCATAAGGTAGTTAATTTAAACCGACTTATAGCAGTTTATAGCAGTTTATTGCGATTTTCTGGGATTTCTTTGCCATGCGCTTTCACGAGTTGGACACCACTCCAGTTGGCGGCTAACATTAGCGGCTATTTCGACCGGACAAGAGGACATCTTTCAACCCAAAGACGATTGTTCTGGAGAAAGGACACCTTGCCCAAGATTCTGATGGAAGCTCAGCTAATAGTAAGCAGTCTTTATGCTGTTAATTCGTACTTATGTTGACAAATGTCAGATAATAATTCCGCCATGAATTATGGTGCGGTCTCGCTTTAGCGCACGCTGTATGCTTGAAGTAACGTTAATTTTAAAAATGTAATTCAGCGATTGCATTAAGAACTAATTTGTCTTTCAATTGCTGTCCAACCTGTATTTTTTAGTCAAGTTTTGGAATAGTTACTGATTAGATTAGGTGCCTCTTCAAAGATTTCTCCTGCCATTTTCTGGGCAGCTTTGCTACTTTTCTCATTGTATAACCACGATTTGTGCCGCTAAATATGCACATTTTCGAACAAACTCTATATGCATTGTGTAATATGATGTTATAGGACTGTCATCTGAAGAATTCTGAGAAGGTTAGTGAAAAAATTTATATATTTTGGTGGTTTATACGTTATCGCTCTTTTTGCCTTGAATCAATGCTGGGGTGATGTTTGCACATGTGCTAAGCTAATATAACGCTATATTGTGTTTTCGCTGTAAAACACTTAGAAAATCTGAAATATTGTCTGGATTCACAAGATCTGTATCTTTCAATTGCTGTACGCTGTGTATTTTTAAGAAATGTTTTATGATGGGTAATTAGGTAATACACTTTGCTCTCTGTAGTTATTCTAGTCGAGTTGTGATGGTGGCTGCAATGGTAAACTATGATTTATACCTGAAATATGCACATTTTTCTAACAAAACATATGCTATACAATAAATATGTTATCAGACTGTCATCTGATGAATTTGTTTCTTGGTTAGTGGCTATTTATATATTTATTTGGTCGAATTTGTGATAGCTACTGATGGAGTAAAAAACTGGTGGAGTAAAAAAAATGGTGTCTTTTGCTAACGTGGTTAGCTAATAGATTTACATATTGTGTCTTCCCTGTAAAACATTTTAAAAATCAGAAATGATGTCTGGATTCACAAGATGTGTATCTTTCATCTGGTGTCTTGGACTTGTGATTGAATGATATTTAGATGCTAGTATTTACTTGTGACGCTATGCTAGGCTATGCTAGTCAGCTTTTTTACTGGTGGGGGTGCTCCCGGATCCGGGTTTGGGAGGAACTAGAAGTTAATAAGTAAAATGTGTAGATTGATAAGGGAAAAAACGATTTAATCCATTTTAGAATAAGGCTGTAATGTAACAAAATGTGGAACAAGTCAACGGGTCTGAATACTTTCCAAATGAACTGTTTATCTATGTCTCATATTAAAAACAAACAACTATGTTTTAGGTGTGAAGTAGGCATTGGTCTGAAGCTGAAAACTAAAGAAAATTCACTGGAATATATTCTCGATGATCGAAACTGGAGAGTTTTTCTGACGCTAGCAAGCATGTATTTGCACACTGCACTGTATTCTTAGCTACAGTTTGAGTTGTGTTCTGACTGACAGTGAAATATGGCTAGCCCTTACCGTAGTTTGGAATACAAGGCCCTCCCCCGCCCTCCCTTTGGCTAATCAGATCATGCCTCTATTCTGCTCCTCCCCTCCTATAGGCAGAAACTTAAACAGGAAGTACCTGTGGTTAGGACTGTTCAATGTTGGTCAATCTATGCTTCATGATTGTTTTGATCATGCAGACTGGTATATGTTCCGGGTTGCCTCTGAGAATATCATTGGTGTATGCATTGACTCGGTGACTGAGTTCATCAGGAAGTGCATAGACAATGGTGTCCCCACTATGACGATTAGAACTTATCCAAACCAAAAAAACATTTTGCTTTTGCTCAGAACTGAAAGTGTGAACCACCACATTTATCCACAGCAAGGTGACATGGGAACATGGACGAGTACAAAACAGTCCAGCAATGCCCTCCATAAGGTAATCAAACAGGCAAAACGACAGTGCAGGGATAAAGTGCAGACAATCACGGATCATAAAGGGAAAACCAGCCACGTCATGGACACTGAAGCCATGCTCCCGAAACACCCACTTAGAGAAGAACACAGTGCGGCCGTCGCGGCCGCTCACGAGGCCTGCTGGTTTCGTTCGCTATGACATTTGTGAGTAAGACATTTAAGTGTGTTAAGGATCATATCACCTCCACCTTACCAGACAACCTTAACCCACTACAATTTGAATACTGCCCCAACAGAGTCGCCCTAACTACACATTCAAGAACATATTATCTCATTTAGCTCGACTAACCGGTAACCCCGCACATTGGCTACCTGGACTATTTGCATTGTGTCCCGCCATCCCCCACCCACCAACCCTCTCTTTTACGCTGCTGCTACTCTCTGTTTATCATTTATGCATATTCACTTTAACTATACCTACATGTACATATTTCCCCAATTAGCCTGACTAACCGGTGCCCCCCGCACATTAACTCTGTTTCGGTACTACCTGTATATAGCCTCCATATTGTTATTTTCACTGTCATTTTACTGTTTTCTTTTTATTTTGTATTTATTTTACTAGAGGTCGACTGATTAATCAGCATAGGTGATTAATTGGGGACGATTTCAAGTTTTCATAACAATCGGTAATCAGCCTTTTTGGACGCTGATTATGACCGATTACATTGCATTCCACAAGGAGACTGTGCAGCAGGTCTAGGGTGGGCATTCTAGATTCTTTATTTCTATTTTTCTATTTTTATTTCTATTTTTTCTGTTTCTATGTTTTTCTATGTATGGTTCTCAATCAGGGACAGCTGTCTATCGTTGTCTCTGATTGGGAATCATGCTTAGGCAGCCTGTTTTTCCACCTTAGTTGTGGGTAGTTGTCTGTGTTAGTGGCCTGTATAGCCCTAGTCAGCTTCACGGTCGTATTTTGTTGTTTCTTGTTTTTTGTTGGCGACATTTAAAATAAAAAATAAATGTACGCTCACAACGCTGCACCTTGGTCTCGTCATTTCCCTGACGACGTTCGTGACAGCAGGCTGACCACCTGTTAACCTCTCTGCGCATAGATCCCTTTAGCGGGATCATTTCCCGAAACAACCGCTGAATTGCAGGGTGCCAAATTCAAAAATATTACTACATAGAAAATTGGTGGAGGGAGCTGAAGGTTCGAGTTGCCAAACGTCAGACTCGAAACCTTAATGACTTGGCGAAGATCTGCAAAGAGGAGTGGGACAAAATCCCTCCTGAGATGTGTGCAAACCTGGTGGCCAACTACAAGAAACGTTTGACCTCTGTGATTGCCAACAAGGGTTTTGCCACCAAGTACTAAGTAATGTTTTGCAGAGGGGTCAAATACGTATTTCCCTCATTAAAATGCAAATCAATTTATAAAATTTTTGACATGCGTTATTCTGGATTTTTTTGTTGTTATTCTGTCTCTCACTGTTCAAATAAACCTACCATTAAAATTATAGACTGATAATTTCTTTGTTAGTGGGCAAACGTACAAAATCAGCAGGGGATCAAATACTTTTTTCCCTCACTGTAAGTACTTGCTATTTTATTTATATTTTTGTACTTTTTACCCCTTTTTCTCCCCAATTCTTAGTTACAGTCTTGTCCCATCACTGCAACTCCCGTACGGACATGGGAGAGGTGAGGTTCTTGAACCATGCGTCCTCCGCATCACGACCCGCCAAGCCGCACTGCTTCTTGACACACTGCTCGCTTAACCCGGAAGCCAGCCGCACCAATGTGTCGGAGGAAACACCGTGCTCCTGGCGACCGTGTCAGCGTGCACTGCGCCAGGCCCGCCACAGAAGTCGCTAGAGCGCGATGGGACAAGGACCTCCCGGCCGGCCAAACCCTCCCTAACCCGCACGACGCTGGGGAAATTGTCGCCTCGTGTCACCGGTATCAAACCCGGATATGTATTGACAGTGTCTTAGACGGCTGCGCCACTTGGGAGGCTACAGATGCACCCTTAAGCTGTATCACCGCCTAGTATGGCAGTTGCGCAGCCCGCAACCACAGGGCTCTCCTGAGAATGGTACTGTCAGCTCAACGCTTCACTGGGGGCACATTGCCTGCAATACAGGACATCTACAACACTCGGTGTCACAGGAAGGCAAAGAAGATCATCAAGGACCTCAGCCACCCGAGCCACGGCCCGTTCGCCCCGCTACCATCTAGATGGCGGAGACAGTACATGTGCATCAAATCTGGAACCGGGAGACTGTAAAACAGCTTCTATCTCGAGGCCATCAGACTGTTATGTTGTCACCTCTAACTGGCCTCCGCCCATCACCATGCCCTGAACCTAGTCACTGTTACTAGCCGGCTACCACCCAGTATTCTACCCTGCACCTTAGAGACTACCATAGTCATAGTCATTGGACACTGGTCACTTTAATAATATTTACATACTATCTTACCCACTTCATATGTACAGTACATACGTACAATTAGGCAATGCAATATATAAAAAAATGCACTCAAGGTTGTAGAGGGTATTTTACTCACGACTTTAAAAACCTTGAAACTTTTTCTCTCTCTAAATCTTCCCTCTTAAGGTTCCCACTTTTACTATGTCATAATGAATTAGCTAGCAGCAATAACCTGGCAAATCAATAGCAACCGGCAGCAAGCCACTGACAGAAAGGCTGTACAGACGGTACTGTGTGGTCATGTATGGAAAGAAACAAAGCCTTCGAAACCAAGAAGGATCTATTCAGTAGTGAATAGTATCCATACATCAGGGCTTTGACCCTCTGCATGTCTGCATGTCTGCCTGCCTGCCTGTCTGCCTGCCTGCCTGCCTGCCTGCCTGTCTGTCTGTCTGTCTGCCTGCCTGCCTGCCTGCCTGTCTGTCTGTCAGACTGCATGTTAGTATGTCTGTCTGTCTGTCTGTCTGTCTGTCTGTCTGTCTGTCTGTGTACCTAAGTGTCTGCCTGCCTGACTGACTGACTGCATGTTAGTCTGTCTGTCTGTCTGTCTGTCTGTCTGTCTGTCTGTCTGTCTGTCTGTCTGTCTGTCTGTCTGTCTGTCTGTCTGTCTGTCTGTCTGTCTGTCTGTCTGCCTGTCTGTCTGCATGTCTGCATGTCTGCATGTTAGTATGTCTGCCTGTCTGCTTGTCTGTCTGAGTGACTGCATGTTAGTATGTCTGCCTGTCTGCCTGTCTGTCTGACTGACTGCATGTTAGTATGTCTGTCTGTCTGTCTGTCTGTCTGTCTGTCTGTCTGTCTGTCTGTCTGTCTGTCTGTCTGCCTACCTGCCTGCCTGCCTGTCTGTCTGTCTGTCTGTCTGTCTGTCTGTCTGTCTGTCTGTCTGTCTGTCTGTCTGTCTGTCTGTCTGTCTGTTTGCCTAAGTGCATGCCTGCCTGTCTGTCTGCCTATGTACCTAAGTGCATGCCTGCCTGTCTGTCTGCCTATGTACCTAAGTGCATGCCTGCCTGTCTGTCTGCCTGGCTGCCAAAACATACCCATCTATAGTGCGTTGGGAAAGTATTCAGACCCTTTGACTTCTTCCATATGTTTCTACGTTACAGCCTTATCTTCCATTTAAGAATGATGGAGGCCACTGTGTTCTTGGGGATCTTCAATGTTGCAGAAATATTTTGGTACCCTTCCCCAGATCTGCACCTCAACACAATCCTATCTCAGAGCTCTACGGACAATTCCTTCGATCTCATGGCTTGGTTTTTGCTCTGACATGCACTTTCAACTGTGGGACCTTATATAGACAGATGTGTGCCTTTCCAAATCATGTCCAATCAATTGAATTTACCACAGAGGGACTCCAATCAAGTTGTAGAAACATCTCAAGGATGATCAATGGGAACAGGATGCACCTGAGCTCAATTTTGAGTCTCATAGCAAAGGGTCTGAATACTTATGTGAATCAGGTATTTCTGTTTTTTATTTTCAATACTTTTTGGAAAATTCTAAAAACCCAAATGTCGCTTTGTCATTATGTGGTATTGTGATGTCATTATGTGGTATTGTGATGTCATTATGGGGTATAGTGATGTCATTATGGGGCATTGTGATTGTGGCATTGTAAGGCTGTAACATAACAAAATGTGGAACAAGACAAGGCGTCTGATTACTTTCCGAATGCACTGTAGTTAGATAGAGATCCAGTCTCCCAGTCGAATGTGCTACTTTGTAGTGATATATACAGTATAAACCCTCTCTCGGTTTTTATGTGTTCTACTGGTCATTAATCCATAGCTCTGCATTTTCCATCCTAAGGCTTAGCGGCCTCTTCTCCCTCCTTCCTGCTAGGAAATTGGTAACGCAATAGGGGGCAGAGGATCCTTCAGAATACCAATTGGCTGCACTGGAGGGGGTGGAACGAGTCATCTTGATGCGGCTATGGAGGGGGTGGGACAGGGCATCTTGATTATAGATTTTACCTGAAATGTGTTTCTTTTTTCTTTTTCTATGTTTGTCTTCTTCAGAAGTATGTGGAGGGTTGGAGGATTGGAAGACTGGAGTATTGGAGGATTGGAGGATTGGAAGGTTGGAGTGTTGGAAGGTTGGAGGGGTTGGAAGGCTGGAGGGTTGGAAGGTTGGAGGGGTTGGAAGGTTGGAGGGTTGGAGGGTTTGGAGGATTGGAGGGTTGGAAAGTTGGAGGGGTTGGAAGGTTGGAGGGGTTGGAGGGTTGGAGGGGTTGGAGGGTTTGGAGGGTTGGAAGGGTTGGAGGGGTTGGAGGATTGGAGGGTTGGAAAGTTGGAGGGGTTGGAAGGTTGGAGGGGTTGGAGGGGTTGGAGGGGTTGGAAGGTTGGAGGGGTTGGAAGGTTGGAGGGGTTGGAAGGTTGGAAGGTTGGAGGGGTTGGAGGGTTGGAGGGTTTGGAGGGTTGGAAGGGTTGGAAGGTTGGAGGATTGGAAGGTTGGAGGGTTGGAGGGGTTGGAAGGTTGGAAGGTTGGAAGGTTGGAGGATTGGAGGGTTGGAAAGTTGGAGGGGTTGGAAGGTTGGAGGGGTTGGAGGGTTGGAGGGGTTGGAGGGTTTGGAGGGTTGGAAGGGTTGGAGGGTTGGAGGGGTTGGAGGGTTGGAGGGGTTGGAAGGTTGGAGGATTGGAAGGTTGGAGGATTGGAAGGTTGGAGGGGTTGGAAGGTTGGAAGGTTGGAGGGTTGGAGGGTTGGAAGGTTGGAGGGTTGGAGGGTTTGGAAGGTTGGAGGGGTTGGAGGGGTTTTAAGGTTGGAGGATTGGAGGATTGGAAGGAAAGTGGTCTTTACTATTGTAGGCAAACAGAGTTGTCATCATATGGGAATTTAGCTGATCCTAAATAGATGGGGAAGGTAAGTAGTGATGTTTTGCAGATGTTTGAGTAATTCCAATGATTCTCAAACACAGTGAGTATAGGCTTGGGGAGAGGAGACTGAAATGCTTTTACAATATGATTGACCTCCGAACTGAAGGGATTCAGTACATGGAGGTAGAGAAGAGTTGAACAAGGAGTAGAGTGACTGTTTTCTCCTTTCCTCCATATATTCAGTTCAGCTAACTGTACACAGACATATATCATTTTACGTTATGTTTGAATTCCTTTTTCACAGAGAAATAAAATGGAACTATGAAATGTAAGAAATATGCCCTACACTCTTAGAAAAAAGTGTTCCAAAAGGGTTCTTCTGCTGTCCCCATTGAAGAACCATTTTTGGTTCCAGGTAAAACCCTTTTTGGTTCCAGGTAGAACCTTTTTTGGTTCCAGGTAGAACCCTTTTTGGTTCCAGGTAGAACCCTTTTTGGTTTTTACATTTTTTACATTTTTAAGTCATTTAGCAGACGCTCTTATCCAGAGCGACTTACAAATTGTTCCAGGTAGAACCATTGCGGGTACCATAGCGACAGGTAGCATAGAGGCTAAGAGTATTGGTTCAGTAACTGAAAGGTTGCTGGTTGAAATCCCTCAGCTGACTAGGTGAAAAAGCTTAAGTGCCTTGAGCAAGGCACTTAACCCAAATTGCTCCTGTAAGTCGCTCTGGATAACTAAATGACTAAAATGTCCAAATGTAGGGTTCTACATGGAACCCAAAACGGTCTGCTTGGATACAAAAGGTTCTACCTCGAACCAACAAGGGTTCTTCAAAGGGTTCTCCTATGGGGAAAGACGAAGAACACATTTTTGGTTATTTCTTATAAGAGTGTATAAATCAACATTGCATTTCTACTGTGTGTCAGCATAGTATACCATTGTCTCTTAGCTATAGGGACATCAAGATCATAGGACTAGCCCACATGATGCTCTGTATGATGTGCTCTATAAATACTGAGATGTGATCATTTCAAATGTAGATATGAATGTACAGTCTCCTGATGGTTCCTGAAGACTTATCCCCTCGTCCACGTCAGAATAGATTAGTTACTATTTATGTGGAAGCATCCCAAATGGAATTCCTATTGCCTATAAACAAAAGTGTCCAATGTGTAAAATTTGGGATAACATTTCAAAATAGTTTGAAACAAAAATAAAAATGATTTTAATTTAGTTCCACATGTGTGCTTAGAGAAATAAAAGTGAATATATGCAAATAGTCCCATAACTCCACCTCATCAGGGTTCATAAAGACATTGTCAAGTCACGTTCAAGGTCTTTCAAGGACTTTTTCAAGCACTTCATTGTAATTTTCACTGACCTTAATGTTATACAATTGTAGAATTGTATAATTGATATAATTATAGGGCCTAATAGAGAACACCTCCCCCCAAAAAGCATGCAAAAAGTGTCAAAAAAATTCAACCATTACCACTTTAAGATTAATGCAGGCTGTATCACAACCGGCTGTGATCGGGAGTCACACAGGGCGGCGCACACTTGTCCCAGTGTCGTCCAGGTTAGGGGAGGGTTTGCCGGGGCTAGGCCGTCATTGTAAAATAAGATTTTGTTCTTAACTGACTTGCCTAGTTAATAAGGATCTGACCCTTTTTTCAATTTTTGCCTAAAATCACATCTGACTGTCTATAGCTCAGGACCTGAAAGCAAGGGTATGCATATTCTTGATACCATTTGAAAAGGAAACACTTTGAAGTTTGTGGAAATGTGAAATTATTGTTGGAGAATATAACACATTAGATCTGTACCGTCATCTTTGAAATGCAAGAGAAAGGACATAATGTATTATTCCAGCCCAGGCGCAATTTAGAGTTTGGCCACTAGATGGCAGAAGTGTATGTGCAAATGTTTACACTGATCCAATGAACCATTGCATATCTGTTGAAAATGTTGTATCAAGACTGCCCAAATGTGCCTAATTGGTTTATTAATACATTTTCAAGTTCATAACTGTGCACTCTCTTCAAACAATAGCATGGTATTATTTCACTGTAACAGCTACTGTAAATTGGACAGTGCAGTTAGATTAACAACAATTTAAACTTTCTGTCCATATCAGATATGTCTATGTCCCGGATTATTTATTTTTTACTTACCACCTCATGCTAATCACATTAGCCTATGTTAGCTCAACCGTCCCGCGGCGGGGGACACCAATCCCATAGAGGTTAAATAAAGGTTAAATAAATAAATACAAATATGACTGATGCAGGCACATGTAATCAAACCATAAATAGAGGTAGCAGTAATCTCCCCATTGACTTTTTAGAACGTGAAAGTGCCCAAAAAAACAGGTTCCTTTTTTAATGGAAGGATTTTGTATGGAACGCCAAGTTGAAGCCAACATTATATGATGTCCTCCTCATTAGAACCATGGGTGGTTGTAGCGCAACGGAGTATCTCAACACCCTTCAATTGAAGCAGCGGGAAAACAAATGAAAATGGCCACATGTTTCACAAAAACGGATAAAAAATTATAATTTATAAGGGAGCAAGAGAACTTATAAATTGGCTTCAATAATTGCAATAACTTTTTAATAACCAAGTTGAGGATAATTTTTTTTAAGGTAGAACTCTGCCAGTACTGAGCGTCAAGCTCAAGTAAGCTACCTAAAGACCCTTGTATTGTTTTTTTGTTGTTGTATATTTCCCCCCCCAATTTTTTTTTTACCAGATGATATTGTATATAAGCCCACTAGACTATGTAATACGTGGTCATTATATCTACAATATTTAACAAGAAGAGCGTTGGGTGTTGCGCAACAGTCTATCTCACACAATTACACGCAGTAGACTCTGTGTCCAAAAAAAAACATATGTGAAAACATGAAGTCATTACCCTGATGCTTTCTCTGTTAATAAATCTAGCGAGACCCTGCTGTAAATCAAGCAGACTACAACAGATGATCAACATCAAGTCACAAGGGATGTTAGATCCAACTTGGATCAAATCAAATCAAATGTATATATATAGCCCTTCTTACATCAGCTGATATCTTTAAGTGCTGTACAGAAACCCAGCCTAAAACCCCAAACAGCAAGCAATGCAGGTGTAGAAGCACGGTGGCAAGGAAAAACTCCCTAGAAAGGCCAAAACCTAGGAAGAAACCTAGAGAGGAACCAGGCTATGAGGGGTGGCCGGTCCTCTTCTGGCTGTGCCGGGTGGAGATTATAACAGAACATGGCCAAGATGTTCAAATGTTCCTAAATGACCAGCATGGTCAAATAATAATAATCACAGTAGTTGTCGAGGGTGCAGCAAGTCAGCACCTCAGGAGTAAATGTCAGTTGGCTTTTCATAGCCGATCATTAAGAGTATCTCTACCGCTCCTGCGGTCTCTAGAGAGTTGAAAACAGCTGGTCTGGGACAGGTAGCACGTCCGGTGAACAGGTCAGGGTTCCATAGCCGCAGGCAGAACAGTTGAAACTGGAGCAGCAGCACAGCCAGGTGGACTGGGGACAGCAAGGAGTCATCATGCCAGGTAGTCCTGAGGCATGGTCCTAGGGCTCAGGTCCTCCGAGAGAGAGAGAAAGAAAGAGAGAAAGAGAGAATTAGAGAGAGCATAATTAAATTCACACAGGACACCGGATAAGACAGGAGAAGTACTCCAGATATAACAAACTGACCCTAGCCCCCCGACACATAAACTAATGCACAACTGTCTTCACATGCATAACGAATGATACACCAAAGTATTCTGGACATTCCTCTCAAACACATTCTTTCCAGCACTTGGACTGTTCATCACTTGACTGTCATTACATAAATTCCTTCCTGGATCAGATGATGATGTGGGAAAATATCACGGCGTAACTAATCAGCTCGACACCAAATGCACATCCAACAAGTAATTGTGCGTACTTATTGGAGAACCACATTTATGACGTCATCAATTTAGGTTTTAAGTATCCAGGTAATGTGACTCTTTCAGTTAGAAGCATTTCGGGTTTGCAATGCATACATTATTTTGGATTTGTGTGAGAATGAAAACTGTTTCCACCATGTAACATAAGGAGACATGAAATGTCATGTAGTTACATTGCTTTTACAACGTTTCTTTACAAAAAAAACTGTCCATATTGCTACATCTTAATGCAATGACTATTGATTATTATCAATGGCGTATTTATTATTTTTATTTAATAAGTCAGTTAATTACAAATTCCTATTTACAATGAGGGCCTACCATGGCCAAACCAAGAAACCTGGCCAATTATGCACCACCCTATGGGAATCCCAATCACGGCCAGATGTGATGCAGCCTGGATTTGAACCAAGGACTGCCTCTTGCACTGAGATGCAGTGCCTTAGACCGCTGCACCACTCGGGAGCCCCTTATCAACAGCTGTAACAAGTTGTCCAGTGTAGGAAATCCTCACTGGTACCCTAGTAAATAGAATGACACAGACAGTGCACTATTTTTGATCAGGTCCTAACTAGTGAATAGGGTGCCGTTTGTCACTCTCACCCTGTGCATTGTATCTATAAGGAAAACCATATGTGCCATGATGCAATCGTGCATGCTGATAATACAATGATAGCCACGGTGGAGGCAGAAAGGGCAGAAGGAGGCTCGGGGTCTGAGCTGAAGGATCAATATTGATCAGTGTAGCTTCCCCCTGTCACTCACTGGGCAGTTATCTCTCCACATCCTTTCATTCACTCACTGCAGCAGACCGCTCTCTGCCTAGCCTGCATGCCCGTGGATTTGTAGCATCACCATCCACTCACTGCAGCAGACCGCTCTCTGCCTAGCCTGCATTGCCGTGGATTTGTAGCATCACCATCCACTCACCATTCAAAAACAAAACAACACCATACTGCCCTCTCTTGGTCAGATCAACTGTCATAAGGAATCATGAGAATGTTGATTTGAGAACCCCTAGTCCTCTGCTGAGATAGGACTGCTTTGAACCGTTTCTGTGTTCCGTACTTCCATCCTTCCTATTGATTTATACATCTTCATCTTCGGAGTGAGGGAGGTGGACGAGGAAGGAGGTGACCGAGGAGGAGGAGGACGAGGAGGAGGAGGAGATGCGAAAAGTATTTTTTTTTAGCCTGTCTGTGAAGTTTGACTTAACTTTGGTTGCCATTACAGGAAGAGATATCTGACTCAAGGAACTGTTTCCCAAATAGCACCATATGCCCTATCCAGTCCCCTATGGGCCCTGGGCACCAGTACTGCACTACATAGTGAATGAAGAGCCATTTGGGACACAGCCAAGGGACTGAATCACTGCCACTCTGCACTTGTTACACACCAACATTTCACAAGTCCTGGGGATTCACTGTGTGTGTGTGTGTGTGTGTGTGTGTGTGTGTGTGTGTGTGTGTGTGTGTGTGTGTGTGTGTGTGTGTGTGTGTGTGTGTGTGTGTGTGTGTGTGTGTGTGTGTGTGTGTGTCTGGTAATGATGTTCCCTACTGCTGTCCAGGGAGAGGACTAATTACTGGTTATGATCATGGAGAAACAACTACAGTGCCTCCATCCTTTCATCCCTTCATCCCTCCATTCCTCCATCCCTCCATCCCTTCATCCCTCCATTCCTACCCCTCCATTCCTACATCCCTCCATCCCTTCATCCCTCCATTCCTACATCCCTCCATCCCTTCATCCCTTCATCCCTTCATCCCTCCATTCCTACATCCCTTCATCCCTCCATTCCTACATCCCTCCATCCCTTCATCCCTCCATTCCTACATCCCTCCATCCCTTCATCCCTCCATCCCTTCATCCCTCCATCCCTTCATCCCTCCATTCCTCCATTCCTCTTCCCCCTCATCGCTCCATCCTAGACACAGCTTCTGTTAGTTTGACACACACAAAGAGAGAGAGAATGATTAAACAAGCATCTGGCCTCCCTGTGTCCTTTGGAGAGAGATTATCCACTGACCAGAGAGAGAAATATGGAGACATGTTGGTGCTTTCTGACGATGTGTCAAGTACTGACAGGATCCAGTGGAAAAAAGAGGGAGAGGAGGATGGATATGGTAGAGAAAAGACTGTTAGAGGATAGGAGAGGATGGACAGCAGTGTCTGGGGATGAGATGATAGAGGAGAGGATGGACAGCAGTGTCTGGGGATGATATGATAGAGGAGAGGATGGACAACAGTGTCTGGGGATGAGATGTTAGAGGAGAGGATGGACAACGGTGTCTGGGGATGAGATGATAGAGGATAGGAGAGGATGGACAACAGTGTCTGGGGATGAGATGTTAGAGGATAGGAGAGGATGGACAACAGTGTCTGGGGATGAGATGTTAGAGGAGAGGAGAGGATGTACAACAGTGTCTGGGGATGAGATGTTTGAGGAGAGGATGGACAACAGTGTCTGGGGATGAGATGATAGAGGAGAGGATGGACAACAGTGTCTGGGGATGAGATGATAGAGGAGAGGATGGACAACAGTGTCTGAGGAAGAGATGTTTGAGGAGAGGAGAATATGGACAACAGTGTATGGGGATAAGATGTTAGAGGATAGGAGAGGATGGACAGCAGTGTCTGGGGATGAGATGTTTGAGGAGAGGAGAAGATGGACAACAGTGTCTGGGGATGAGATGTTAGAGGAGAGGAGAGGATGGACAACAGTGTCTGGGGATGAGATGTTTGAGGAGAGGAGAAGATGGACAACGGTGTCTGGGGAGGAGATGATAGAGGATAGGAGAGGATGGACAACAGTGTCTGGGGATGAGATGTTAGAGGAGAGGAGAGGATGGACAACAGTGTCTGGGGATGAGATGTTAGAGGATAGGAGAGGATGGACAACAGTGTCTGGGGATGAGATGTTAGAGGAGAGGAGAGGATGGACAACAGTGTCTGGGGATGAGATGTTAGAGGATAGGAGAGGATGGACAACAGTGTCTGGGGATGAGATGTTAGAGGAGAGGAGAGGATGGACAACAGTATCTAGGGATGAGATGATAGAGGAGAGGAGAGGATGGACAACAGTGTCTGGGGATGAGATGTTAGAGGATAGGAGAGGATGGACAACAGTGTCTGGGGATGAGATGTTAGAGGAGAGGAGAGGATGGACAACAGTATCTAGGGATGAGATGATAGAGGAGAGGAGAGGATGGACAACAGTGTCTGGGGATGAGATGTTAGAGGAGAGGATTGACAACAGTGTCTGGGGATGAGATGATAGAGGATAGGATGGACACAGTGTCTGGGGATGAGATGATAGAGGAGAGGATGGACAACAGTGTCGGGATGAGATGATAGAGGATAGGATGGACACAGTGTCTGGGGATGAGATGATAGAGGATAGGATGGACACAGTGTCTGGGGATGAGATGATAGAGGAGAGGAGAGGATGGACAACAGTGTCAAGGGATGAGATGTTAGAGGAGAGGAGAGGATGGACAACAGTGTCCGGGGATGAGATGTTAGAGGAGAGGAGAGGATGGACAGCAGTGTCTGGGGATGAGATGATAGAGGAGAGGATGGACAGCAGTGTCTGGGGATGAGATGATAGAGGAGAGGATGGACAGCAGTGTCTGGGGATGAGATGATAGAGGAGAGGATGGACAGCAGTGTCTGGGGATGAGATGTTAGAGGAGAGGAGAGGATGGACAACAGTGTCTGGGGATGAGATGATAGAGGAGAGGATGGACAGCAGTGTCTGGGGATGAGATGTTAGAGGAGAGGAGAGGAAGGACAACAGTGTCTGGGGATGAGATGATAGAGGAGAGGATGGACAACAGTGTCTGGGGATGAGATGATAGAGGAGAGGATGGACAACAGTGTCTGAGGATGAGATGATAGAGGATAGGAGAGGATGGACAACAGTGTCTGAGGATGAGATGTTTGAGGAGAGGAGAAGATGGACAACAGTGTATGGGGATGAGATGATAGAGGAGAGGATGGACAACAGTGTCTGGGGATGAGATGTTTGTGTTAATTTTTCTGTCCCAGATCAATTCTATTATTGGAGATATTGGTGTGTTAATAATGTTTGTGATAACTGTTATCAATTCTACTAACACAGCAGTCATAATAATCACTGGGAGAAGCAGCAATTCTACTAACACAGCTGTGTTAATAATCAATGGGAGAAGCAGCATTTCTACTAACGCAGCTGTGTTAACCACACTTCTCTATGTGATTATTAAACCTGTCTAGGACTGGAGTGCCGCTAGCGGCACCCCCCCCCCCCCACTGAAAAGCCAGGGCGCGAAATTCAAAAAAAATATTTTTTTAAAATATTTAACTTTCACACATTAACAAGTCCAATACAGCTAATGAAAGATACAGATCGTGTGAATCCAGCCAACATGTCCGATTTTTAAAATGTTTTACAGGGAAGACACAATATGTAAATCTATTAGGTAAACACCTTAGCAAAAGAGACCATTTTTTCTTTGTCCACCAACACCACTAGCTATCACCAATTCGGCTAAACTAAGATATTGATAGCCACTAACCAAGAAAAAACCTCCTCAGATGACAGTCTGATAACATATTTATGGTATAGGATAGGTTTTGTTAGAAAAATGTGAATATTTCAGGTAGATATCATAGTTTACAATTGCACCCACCGTCACAAATCGACTAGAATAAATAGATAGAGCAACGTGTCTTACCTAATTACTAATCATAAAACATTTCGTAAAAATACACAGCATACACTAATCGAAAGACACAGATCCTGTGAATACAGACAATATTTCAGATTTTCTAAGTGTCTTACAGCGAAAACACAATAAATCGTTATATTAGCATACCACATATGCAAACGTTACCCCAGCATTGATTCTAGCCAAAGAGCGCGATAACGTCAACATCGCCAAAAGATATTAATTTTTTCACTAACCTTCTCAGAATTCTTCAGATGACACTCCTGTAACATCATATTACAACATACATATACAGTTTGTTCGAAAATGTGGATATTTAGCCACCAAAATCGTGGTTATACAATGAGAAAAGTAGCCGAGCTGGTCAGAAAATGCCGTGCGCCATATTAGACAGTGATCTAGTCGTATACATAAATACTCATAAACGTGACAAAAAAATATAGGGTGGACAGCGATTGATAGACAATTTAATTCTTAATACAATCGCGGAATTACATTTTTTAAATTATCCTTACTTTTCAATACAGTTTGCGCCAAGCGAAGCTACGTCAAAAAAGATGGCGTCCTAAGCCACTAACATTTTTCGACAGAAACACGATTTATCATAATAAATTGTTCCTACTTTGAGCTGTTCTTCCATCAGAATCTTGGGCAAAGAATCCTTTCTTGGGTCTAATCGTCTTTTGGTCGAAAGCTGTCCTCTTGCCATGCAGAAATGCACATTGCGTTCGGCATGAACTGGAACGGTGCCCAGAGATTCACAGTGGCTCAGAAATAAATGTCCCAAAATCGCACTAAACGGATATAAATTGCTATAAAACGCTTTAAATTAACTACCTTATGATGTTTTTAACTCCTATAACGAGTAAAAATATGACCGGAGAAATATAACAGGCTACACTAATGCTTGGAAAAACAGTAGGTCGGTATCCTCCGCGCGCATGACGCACCTAGAAAAGAGGTCCTACCTACAGGATTTTTTCATTTATAGTGGCTGTGATTGGGCAATCGATACCATTCAAAGCGTCATCACGTAAAGGCATCCAGGGGAAGACGTAAGCAGTGTCCGTATACTCATAGGAATAACAGTGGCCTTAAAACTGACTCCAGAACAGGGGCCAAAATGTGTGAAATCTGACTCCATGTCAGGGAAATTGCTGTAGAATGAGTTCTGTTCCACTTAGAGACAAAATTTCAACGGCTATAGAAACTATAGACTGTTTTCTATCCAATAATAATAATAATATGCATATTGTACGATCAAGAAGTTTGTAGGAAGCCGTTTCAAAAATTACACGATTTCCATAAATAGTGACAACAGCACCCCCTAGCCTTAACAGGTTTTAAGTGGATGATTATGATAGCAACATATTATTTAATGTGTGCATTCATCTAATTTATTCACAGCATGCAATGACATTATTTACAATTTGAATAATTGAAGTTCCTCTGAAAAATGTAACCATAGCAATATTCAGAATAACAATACACCTCTTCAATGTCACTCTTCACAAAAAGAGAAAGTCACACAGGGAATGGACAGGCAGCGTCCTGGTCTCAGTGTCTCAGTATCCCAGGCTGACGGTTCAGTCATGTCCTGGTCTCAGTGTCTCAGTATCCCAGGCTGATGGTTCAGTCATGTCCTGGTCTCAGTGTCTCAGTATCCCAGGCTGATGGTTCAGTCATGTCCTGTTCTCAGTGTCTCAGTATCCCAGTCTGATCGTTCAGTTGTGTCCTGGTCTCAGTGTCTCAGTATCCCAGGCTGATCGTTCAGTCATGTCCTGGTCTCAGTGTCTCAGTATCCCAGGCTGATGGTTCAGTTGTGTCCTGGTCTCAGTGTCTCAGTATCCCAGGATGATCGTTCAGTCATGTCCTAGTCTCAGTGTCTCAGTATCCCAGGCTGATCGTTCAGTCATGTCCTGGTCTCAGTGTCTCAGTATCCCAGGCTGATTGTTCAGTTGTGTCCTGGTCTCAGTGTCTCAGTATCCCAGGCTGATGGTTCAGTCATGTCCTGTTCTCAGTGTCTCTGTATCCCAGTCTGATCGTTCAGTTGTGTCCTGGTCTCAGTGTCTCTGTATCCCAGGCTGATCGTTCAGTCATGTCCTGGTCTCAGTGTCTCAGTATCCCAGGCTGACGGTTCAGTCATGTCCTGGTCTCAGTGTCTCAGTATCCCAGGCTGACGGTTCAGTCATGTCCTGGTCTCAGTGTCTCAGTATCCCAGGCTGATCGTTCAGTTGTGTCCTGGTCTCAGTGTCTCAGTGTCTCAGTATCCCAGGCTGATGGTTCGTTATTATTATATGTCTCTACATGTTTTAATTAGAACAGTCAATTTCAGCGTCTCACCTAGAGTTAATAATGAATAGGATGTGTCTTCTAGGGAGGGAAGCTCTTCATTCCAACACCAGTGCATAATAGATTTGATAATGAACTGTGTTTTGGGTATGTTTTATTCTGTATCGTGATCGATGCTTGTGCTTCTGCTTGTCTTCTCTTCTCTTGGACGGCTCTGTTTTTCTCTAGAATTTATTCCTAAAATAAACTTGAAATGTTGGTTTTGATGCTTTAGGAACCAACTAGATTAGAGCAATACGAAGACTCAGAGAAGATAAGAGAAGGAATAAGAAGACTCAGAGAAGATAAGAGATGGAATAAGAAGACTCAGAGAAGATAAGAGATGGAATAAGAAGACTCAGAGAAGATAAGAGATGCATAACATATTGAATTCTGATTAATTAGAAATGTGTGGGAGTCTCAATAGTAACCCTGTTTTTGTATTTGTACTTATTATGGATCCCAATTAGCCAAAGCAGCAGCTACTCTTCCTGGGGTCCAGCAAAATTAAGGCAGTTTATACAATTTTTAAACATTACAATACATTCACAGATTTCACAACACACTGTGTGCCCTCAGGCCCCTACTCCACCACTACCACATATCTACAGTACTAAATCCATGTTATCGTGTGTGTGTGTGTGTGTGTGTGTGTGTGTGTGTGTGTGTGTGTGTGTGTGTGTGTGTGTGTGTGTGTGTGTGTGTGTGTGTGTGTGTGTGTGTGTGTGTGTGTGTGTGTGTGTGTGTGTGTGTGGACGTGTTTAACTATTCTTGTGGGGACCAGAAGTCCCTACAAGAATAGTAAATGAACAAAAAGTTGACCAGCTGGGGACATTTTGTTAGTCCCCACAAGGTCAAATGCTATTTCTAGGGGGTTTAGGGTTAAGGATAGAATTAGTGTTAGGGTTAGAATTAAGTTAAATATTAAGGTTAGGAGCTAGGGTTAGTTGTAGGGTTAGTGTTAGGAGCTAGGGTTAGGTTTAGGGTTAGGATAAAGGTTTTTGGGTTAGGGTTAGGGTTAGGGTTAAGGTTAGGGTAAGAGTACGGGTTAGGATTAGGGTTAGAGGTTAGGGAAAATAGGATTTTGAATGGGACTGAATTGTATGTCCCCACAAGGTTAGCTGTACAAGACTGTGTGTGTGTGTGTGTGTGTGTGTGTGTGTGTGTGTGTGTGTGTGTGTGTGTGTGTGTGTGTGTGTGTGTGTGTGTGTGTGTGTGTGTGTGTGTGTGTGTGTGTGTGTGTGTATGCATGTGTCTGTGCCAATGTTTGTGTTGCTTCACAGTCTCCGCTGTTCCATAAGGTGTTTTTTTATCTGTTTTTTAAATCTAATTTTACTGCTTGCATCAGTTACTTGATGTGGAATAGAGTTCCATGTAGTCATGGCTCTATGTAGTACTGTGTGCCTCCCAAAGTCTGTTCTGGACTTGGGGACTGTGAAGAGACCTCTTGTCTAGGCACAACTATGACAACATAACCAACAAAAACGGGTCACAACTCCTGCAGCTCTGTCGCACGCTGGGTATGTACATAGTCAATGGTAGGCTTCGAGGGGACTCCTATGGTAGGTACACCTATAGCTCATCTCTTGCCAGTAGTACTGTAGACTACTTTATCACTGACCTCAACCCAGCGTCTCTCAGAGCGTTCACAGTCAGCGCACTGATACCCCTGTCAGACCACAGCAAAATCAGTCTACTTGGAAAGAGCAATACTCATTTATGAGGAATCAAAGCCAAAGGAACTGATTAATATTAAGAAATGCTATAGATGGAGGAAATATAGTTTGCAAACCTACCAAAAAGCAATTAGGCAACAACAAATTCAATCTCTTTTAGACAACTTCCTGGACAAAACTTTCCACTGTAATAGTGAAGGTGTAAACTTGAAGTAGAAAATCTTAACAGTATATTTGACCTCTCAGCTTCCCTATCAAATCTAAAAATCTCAAATAGAAAAAGGAAGAAAATGAACAACAATGACAAATGGTTTGATGAAGAATGCAAAAATCTAAGAAAGACATTTGGAAACTTGTCCAACCAAAAACATAGAGACCCGGAAAACCTGAGTCTACGCCTTCACTATGGTGAATCACTAAAACAAAACAGAAATACACTACGGGAAAAAAAGAAGGAACAGCCGGTCAGAAATCAGCTCTATGTAATTGAAGAATCCCAAGACTCTAAAGCCACTTATTGGAAAACACTAAACCAACAACACGAAGAGTTATCTATCCAAAATGGAGATGTATGGATAAACCCCTTCTCACACTTCTTGGCTCTATAGCAGAGAACAAACAGCAAAAACATATACATGATCAAATACAAATTTTAGAATCAAAAGAGAGAAAAGAGAGAATCTAAAGAGTTCCAGAACCCACTGGATTCTCCAATTACCTTGAATGAGCTACAGGACAAAATAAAAACCCTCCACCCACCTGTGGTGTTGATGGTATCCTCAATGAAATTATCGAATATATAGACAACAAATTCCAATTGGCTATACTAAAACTCTTTGACATCATTCTTAGCTCTGGCATCTTTCCCAATATTTGGAAGCGAGGACTGATCATCCCAATCCACAAAAAGTGGAGACAAATTTGACCCCAATAACTACCGTGGGATATACGTCAACACCAACCTTGGGAAAATCCTCTGCATTATCATTAACAGCAGACTCATACATTTCCTCAGTGAAAACAATGTACTGAGCAAATGTCAAATTGTCTTTTCACCAAATTATCATACGACAGACCACGTATTCACCCTGCACACCCTAATTGACAAACAAGCAAACCAAAACAAAGGCAAAGTCTTCTCATGCTTTGTTGATTTCAAAAAATACATACTAGTTGATGGAAAGTGGTGTTTGGGGGAAAAACAAACAGCATCATAAAATCCATGTAAACAAACAGAAAGTGTGTGGTTAAAAAAGTCAAAAACACACACATTTCTTTCTACAGGGCCGTGGAAGTGAGACAGAGATGCAGCTTAAGCCCCACCCTCTTCACCTTATATACAGTATCAACATTTTGGCAATGGCACTAGAACAGTTTGCAGCACCCGGCCTCACCCTACTAGAATCTGAAGTCAAATGTCTACTGTTTGCTGATGATCTGGTGCTTCTGTCCCCAACCAAGGAGGGCCTACAGAAGCACCTAGATCTTCTGCACAGGTTCTATCAGACGACCTGGGCCCTGACAGTAAATCTCAGTAAGACAAAAATAATGGTGTTCCAAATAAGGTCCATTTGCCAGGACCACGAATACAAATTCCATCTACACACCATTGTAGATAAAAAAGTAGATGTCCTAACCGACTTGCCGAAACTATAGTTCGTTAACAAGACATTTATGGAGTGAAAAACTAGTTTTAATGACTCCAACCTAAGTGAATGTAAACTTCCGAATTCAACTGTATATACATTTACTTTGTGCATGTCACAAGTCATTTTTCCAACAATTGTTTACAGACAAATTATTTCACTTATAATTCACTGTATCACAATTCCAGTGGGTCATAATTTACATACACTAAGTTGACTGTGCCTCTAAACCGCTTGGACAATTCCAGAAAATTATGTTATGGCTTTAGAAACTTCTGATACGGTAATTGACATCATGTGAGTCAATTGGAGGTGCATCTGTGGATGTATTTCACGGCCTAACTTCAAACTCAGTGCCTCTTTGCTTGACATGATGCGAGAATCTAAAGAAATCAGCCAAGACCTCAGAAAGAAAATTGTAGACCTCCACAAGTCTGGTTCATCCTCTGTATCCTAGAGATGAACGTACTTTGGTGCGAAAAGTGTAAATCAATCCCATAACAACAGCAAAGGACCTTGTGAAGATGCTGAAGGAAACAGGTACAAAAGTATTTGTATCCACAGTGAAAAGAGTCCTACATCAACATAACCTGAAAGGCCGCTCAGCAAGGAAGAAGCCACGGCTCCAAAAGCTCCAAAACCGCCACAAAAAAGACAGACTACGGTTTGCAACTGCACATGGGGACAAAAATCATACTTTTTGGAGAAATGTCCTCTGGTCTGATGAAACAAAAATAGAACTGTTTGGCCATAATGATCATCGTTATGTTTTGAGGAAAAAGGGGGAGTCTTGCAAGCCGAAGAACACCATCCCAACCGTGAAGCACGGGGGTGGCAGCATCATGTTGTGGGGGTGCATTGCTGCAGGAGGGACTGGTGCACTTCACAAAATAGATGGCTTCATGAGAATGGAAAATGATGTGGAAATATTTAAGCAACATCTCAAGACATCAGTCAGGAAGTTAAAGCTTGTTCGCAAATGGGTCTTCCAAATGGACAATGACCCCAAGCATACTTCCAAAGTTGTGGCAAAATGGCTTAAGGACAACAAAGTCTATGTATTGGAGTGGCCATCACAAAGCCCTAACCTCAATCCCATAGAAAATGTGTGGGCAGAACTGAAAAAGCGTTTGCGAGCAAGAAGGCTTACAAACCTGACACAGTTACACCAGCTCTGTTAGGAGGAATGGGCCAAAATTCACCCAACTTATTGTGGGAAGCTTGTGGAAGGCTACCTGAAACATTTGACCCAAGTTCAACAATTTAAAAGCAATGATACCAAATACTAATTGAGTGTATGTAAACTTCTGGCCGACTGGGAATGTGATGAAAGAAATAAAAGCTGAAATAAAATAAATAAGGGGCTTTATTGGCATGGGAAACATGTGTTAACATGTGTTAACATTACCAAAGCAAGTGAGGTAGATAATATACAAAAGTGAAATAAACAATAAAAATTAACAGTAAACATTACACATACAGAAGTTTCAAAAGACTAAAGACATTACAAATGTAATTTTATGTATATATACAGTGTTGTAACGATGTACAAATAGTTAAAGTACAAAAGGGGAAAATAAATAAACATAAATATGGGTTGTATTTACAATGGTGTTTGTTCTTCACTGGTTGACCTTTTCTTGTGGCAACAGGTCACAAATCTTTCTGCTGTGATGGCACACTGTGATATTTCACCCAGTAGATATGGGTGTTTATCAAAATTGGATTTGTTTTCGAATTCTTTGTGGATCTGTGTAATCTGAGGGAAATATGTGTCTCTAATATGGTCATACATTTGGCAGGAGGTTAGGAAGTGCAGCTCAGTTTCCACCTCATTTTGTGAGCAGTGAGCACATATCCTGTCCTCTCTTGAGAGCCATGTCTGCCTACGGCGGCCTTTCTCAATAGCAAGGCTATGCTCACTGAGTCTATACATAGTCAAAGCTTTCCTTAAGTTTGTGTCAGTCACAGTGGTCAGGTATTCTGCCACTGTGTACTCTCAGACAGAAATAAAGAGATGCAGAGAGAGAGACAGACAGACAGTGAGAGAGAGAGAGAGAGATGGGAGAGACAGACAGACATACATACAGAGAGATGCAGAGAGAGATAGAGAGAGAGAGAGAGAGACAGACAGATATAGAGAGAGAGACAAAGACAGACATACAGATAGATGCAGAGAGAGACAGACCGAGAGAGAGAGAGAGAGAGAGAGAGAGAGAGAGAGAGAGAGAGAGAGAGAGAGAGAGAGAGAGAGAGAGAGAGAGAGAGAGAGAGA
Organism: Salvelinus namaycush; assembly: GCF_016432855.1. Taxonomy (NCBI): domain Eukaryota; kingdom Metazoa; phylum Chordata; class Actinopteri; order Salmoniformes; family Salmonidae; genus Salvelinus; species Salvelinus namaycush. The sequence goes on from NC_052323.1 coordinate 29,026,229, forward strand.
GAGAGAGAGAGAGAGAGAGAGAGACAACATTTCTGACAAAATGTCAAAAATATAAAACAATTAGAGAGTGTCATTTCCCTAAATTTGAAACTCTTATTCCAGGTTTCAAAGACCTCTCTGATGAGGATAAGCCTGTTGGGGGAAGACACAGATTGCTGTGGGTTGGCAGCGCACTACATTGCTGCCTGCCATAATATGAGGGACAGTGTCTGACAGACCAATTAACCTGCACATGTCCTTTACTGTATAATTATTGTTATTATTTAATGTATGGTTATTTTGACCCTTGGTTATTGTTGTTACTGTTGTCCTGTTGACAATTTTGATTCTTATTATCTTAATATTGTAAATATCCGAAGTAAGCTTTGGCAATATGTACATTGTTACGTCATGCCAATAAGCAAATTGAATTGACAGACAGACAGACAGACAGACAGACAGACAGACAGACAGACAGACAGACAGACAGACAGACAGACAGACAGACAGACAGACAGACAGACAGACAGACAGATAGACAGACAGACAGACAGACAGACAGACAGACAGACAGACAGACAGACAGACAGACAGACAGACAGACAGACAGACAGACAGACAGACAGACAGACAGACAGACAGACAGACAGACAGACAGACAGACAGACACAGACAGACAAAGACAAAGACAGACAAAGAAACACAAAGACAAAGACAGACAGACAGAGAGAGAGAGAGAGAGAGAGAGAGAGAGAGAGAGAGAGAGAGAGAGAGAGAGAGAGAGAGAGAGAGAGAGAGAGAGAGAGAGAATTAAATGACCATAGTCGTGCTGAGAGCCAGTGGTAAATGAGGCATCATTTTGCAGTAATTTAGTGGAAACAAAATTAGATTTAGAGGGTGTGTTGAAATGGACCTGCTAACCATCACTATTCATTATCAAGGACAAATCTTATTTATTTACGTGAAGGCAGACTGATACTGAGAGATTGAAATAATGTCTGGTGATTACTTTGGTTGTTTCCAGGGTAATCTTTCAAGTGCACGCCATCTAAAACATGGACATTCAACCAAAGGATGCTAATGTCTACATTACTGCAAGGACAAAAAATGCCTGTGCTCGCCATATGGGAAAGAACACATAGTGACCAGCAACAGATATTACAACACCGCCAAGGGATTTATTTCCTGTACTCTAAACGGAGCTACATGGTACAAACTCAAAGTGGTTCGACCTCTGATGACATCAGATGGAGCCTGAGGTCAGATCTAGGGGTTAGGGGTCAGATCTAGGGGTTAGGCGTCAGATCTAGGGGTTAGGCGTCAGATCTAGGGGTTAGGCGTCAGATCTAGGGGTTAGGGGTATCAAGATGTGCTGTTGGAGCTCATTAAAGTTTAAGGAGCTAAATAACAAGGCTATACGAACTGTGATGCTGATCTAAAGATACAATTTTACCAAAACTTAATATATATGCAACGACACCCATAACATACTAAATTAAAAAACATTTTCTTCTTTTTAAAATTCAAACCCCACAGAAAGAGGTTGACTTGTCCAATCAATTGATCCCACGGTGTTGTCTGACAGGTCTAGGAGCATCTCCCCTCCTCTCCTCAGCCCCCCTCCGGCTCAGTGCAGGCAGGCTGCTGATTTGCCATCCCCTCTCTAGGCTCCCATCTCCTCCAGGCTGACCCTTCCCTCAATTAGTCCCCCGTCTGGGTTCCCTGGCTGCGTGGACGAGGTCGTCCCTGCTCCCCTGGTTCCCTGACACGGAGGACCATCCAGAGGGGGCATCTGGCTGCGATGCACCCCAGGCCATGCTATCTGAGGCGGGTGCGCATCGCCGGGCACTTCATGGATGGCTCACTGTCTCTCACCGACAGCTTGTCGTTTATCAACGGCGTCAGGTGGGAACACGATTCATTTCACTTCACCATTTTCAGAAATAAGCCCTATAAATCATCGTAACGCCTCGCTTGTGCGAGTTTTGTTGTGGCCACATGACAAATCTTTACCACATCCCTACTGCCTGGTTCGCCTGGCTCACATCAGAGAGGCCGACAAGGGGGGGCCTGCCATCCTGCCAAACATCTTCACAGAGGCGTCCACACTGGAGACTCTTTTAATAAATACCCTTCTGCGATTAATAACCCATCACATTTTAAAGGTAGAGGCATTCTGAATGATGAAGAGAGATTATGTAGAAGTCATTTTATAAACATGGACGCCCCCTTCACCTTCTATTTTCTCTCCAGTCTCACTTCAATGGTGATGCGCCTGTCCATATTTGCTGTCGCCAAATGGAACCCTATGCCCTACGTAGAGTGCACTACGATAAGGCTCTGGTCAAAAAAGTAGTTCACCATGTTGAGAATAGGGTGCCATTTGGGACGTTTCCCTTTTGTATGAAGGGGATTGGAGACATCACGTCCGTGATGTAGGATGATGTGTCCGTATCTGTCAGCGCAATGCAAAATAAAGTTTATTAACAGTGAGAGGGAACAGATCACATCTCATGTGTCAGAGGTCATATGGACACTTTGGGGGCGATGAGTGGCAGTCTGCCAACTTGTCAGCCTAGTTATTTTAAAGGGGCTGTACTTTATCTTCCATTTAACATGTTGAAGTTAGACAGGTTGAAGTTCATGTAAAAAAGTATGTAATTGAAGTGGCATGTCTCTGCAGAAATTAGTCATTTAACATTTTTTATGTTATTTAACTTCATCTTCCTCTTGAGACATTTTTTCTCCTTTTTACTCGATGATAATCGAGTTCATTAAAGTAATTGACTTTCAAATTAATCTCAGATCATGAACAAGTGAAGGTACTTATCCTCACAGAGTATCCACTGGAGTTGATATATAAACACGTTCTGTTCTTTAAGTATCTCTACGTCTGTGGGCCTGTATAAATATGTGTCCCAAATGGCACCATATGCCATATTTAGTGCACTACATTTGACCAGGTCCTATATGTTTCTGATGAAAAGTAATGCACTACATAGGGAATAGGGTGCCGTTTAAGACACATATTTTATGATAGATTAGTGGTGCATTGTTCAGATAAAACTAAGATGTATTAACTTCCAGGATTTATGCCACTGTAAACAAGGGTTTAGCTTCCTTGATCACAAGCTGGTATTCAGACTCGATCTTGCTTTGGGTGAATCTAGATTGGACTGAGTCATTATCATGACATATCAAAGCTCTTCCACCATAACACACCAGAATATTTGATGGAATTTGAAACCATTTTCGACCATGCCAAAATCAATACAGTGGCTTGCGAAAGTATTCATCCCCCTTGGCATTTTTCCTGTCTTCAAAACACACGTGGGTCGCCCTCTACAGCATCTACAGAGCAATTTAGACTTTAGGTCTTGTCTGTATTGTGTGTGTTTTTGGGGTTCATTTGGAAACAAGGGAATTTCACATTAAACTGTTATCCCCTGGGCTGTACTCAGTGCAATAAATCATCCAATCATCTACTCTACCAAAAAACCTAGCAGTTGAATAGCGAGGGAGGAGACATTTCAAATTGTGAGATTATGAATTTGAAATCTGTCCCACCATATTATGAATTATCATGAAATGTGTCAATCTAGATTGGACTGAGTCATATTTATGATGAATCTAGATTGGACTGAGTCATTATAATGGTGAATCTAGATTGGACTGAGTCATTATAATGGTGAATCTAGATTGGACTGCAGCATTATCATGGTGAATCTAGATTGGACTGCAGCATTATCGTGGTGAATTTATATTGGACCGAAGCATTATCGTGGTGAATTTATATTGGACCGAAGCATTATCATGGTGAATCTAGATTGGACTGAAGCATTATCATGGTGAATCTAGATTGGACCGAAGCATTATCATGGTGCATCTAGATTGGACTGAGTCATTATAATGGTGAATCTAGATTGGACTGAAGCATTATCATGGTGAATCTAGATTGGACCGAAGCATTATCGTGGTAAATCTAGATTGGACTGAAGCATTATCGTGGTAAATCTAGATTGGACCGAAGCATTATCGTGGTGAATCTAGATTGGACTGAAGCATTATCGTGGTGAATCTAGATTGGACCGAAGCATTATCATGGTGAATCTAGATTGGACTGAGTCATTATCATGGTGAATCTAGACTGGACCGAAGCATTATCGTGGTGAATCTAGATTGGACCGAAGCATTATCGTGGTGAATCTAGATTGGACTGAAGCATTATCGTGGTAAATCTAGATTGGACCGAAGCATTATCATGGTGAATCTAGATTGGACTGAAGCATTATCATGGTGAATCTAGATTGGACTGAAGCATTACCTTGGTGAATCTAGATTGGACTGAGTCATTATCATGACATATCAAAGCTCTTCCACCATAACACACCAGAATATTTGATGGAATTTGAAACCATTTTCGACCATGCCAAAATCAATACAGTGGCTTGCGAAAGTATTCATCCCCCTTGGCATTTTTCCTATTCTGTTGCCTTACAACCTGGAATTAAAATAGATTTTTGGGGGAGTATGTATCATTTGATTTACACAACATGCCTACCACTTTGAAGATGCAAAATATTTTTGGGTGTGAAACAAAAAAAGACACCTTGAGCGTGCATAACTATTCACCCCCCCAAAGTCAATACTTTGTAGAGACACCTTTTGCAGCAATTACAGCTGCGAGTCTCTTGGGGTATGTCTCTGTAAGATTGGCAAATCTAGTCACTGGGATTTTTGCCCATTCTTCAAGGCAAAACTGCTCCAGCTCCTTCAAGATTGCTGGTGTACAGCAATCTTTAAGTCATACCACAGATTCTCAATTGGATTGAGGTCTTGGCTTTGACTAAGCCATTCCAAGACATTTACATGTTTCCCCTTAAACCACTTGAGTGTTGCTTTAGCTGTATCCTTAGGGTCATTGTCCTGCTGGAAGGTGAACCTCCGTCCCAGTCTCAAATCTCTGCAAGACTGAAATAGGTTTCCCTCAAGAATTTCCCTGTATTTAGCACCATCCATCATTCCTTCAACATTGACCAGTTTCCCAGTCCCTGCCGATTAAAAGCATCCCCACAACATGATGCTGACACCACCATGCTTCACTGTGGGGATGGTGTTCTCGGGGTGATGAGCGGTGTTGGGTTGATTGCCAAAAAGCAACATTTTAGTCTCATCTGACCAGAATACCTTCTTCCATATGTTTGGGGAGTCTCCCACATGCCTTTTGGCAAACACCAAACGTGTTTACAAATTTTTTGTTAAGCAATGGCTATTTTTTGGCCACTCTTCCGTAAAGCCCAACTCTGTGGAGTGTACGGCTCAAAGTGGTCCTACGGACAGATACTCCAAACTCCGCTGTGGAGCTTTGCAGCTCCTTCAGGGTTATCTTTGGTCTCTTTGTTGCCTCTCTGACTAATGCCCTCCTTGCCTGGTCCGTGAATTTTGGTGGGCGGCCCTCTCTTGGCAGGTTTGTTGTGGTGCCATATTCTTTCCATTTTTTTTATAATGGATTTAATTGTGCTCCGTGGGATGTTCAAACTTTATAACCCTACCCTGATCTGTACTTCTCCACAACTTTGTCCCTGACCTGTTTGGAGAGTTCCTTGGTCTTCAGTGTGTCACTTGCTTGGTGGTGCACCTTGCTTAGTGGTGTTGCAGACTCTGGGGCCTTTCAGAATAGGTGTATATATACTACGATCATGAGACAGATCAGGTGACACTTAGATTGCACACAGGTGTACTTTATTTAACTAATTATGTGACTCTTGAAGATAATTGGTTGCACCAGATCTTGTTTAGGGGCTTCAAAGCAAAGGGGGTGAATACATATGCTGTCACGCCCTGACCTTAGAGAGCCTTTTTATTTCTCTATTTGGTTAGGTCAGGGTGTGATTTGGGTGAGCATTCTAGTTTTTCTATTTCTTTGTTGGCCGGGTATGGTTCCCAATCAGTGGCAGCTTCTCTATCGTTGTCTCTGATTGGGGATCATACTTAGGCAGCCTTTTTTCCACCTTTAGTTTGTGGGATCTTGTTTGTGTGTAGTTGCTTTCTGCACTGCATGTAGCTTTACGTTCATTTTGTATTTTGTAGTTTTTTCGGTGTCATTTAATAAAAGAAAGATGTACACCTACAACGCTGCACCTTGGTCTAATTCTTCCATCAACGAACGTGACATATGCACACACAATTTTATGAAACAAGTAATTATTTTCATTTCACTTCGCCAATTTCGACTATTTCGTGTCTGTCCATTACATGAAATCGAAATAAAAATATATTTAAATTGCAGGTTGTAATGCAACAAAATAGTAAAAACGCCAAGGGGAGGAATACTTTCGCAAGGCACTGTACATGTAAAAATTACTTCATTTACCACTAGTAACCTGTACCCACGCCTCTACATAGGGCCTGTAAGGCACTGTATTCACCAGCAACGTCACAGTTTGTCACTCCCTCGGGAATTGAACAAATGCCACACAATCAGAGTTCCCCAGCCTCCGAGCTGCTGAGATGCCCATAACATTCACTCCAGCTCACAACCAAGTCAGGCCAATCCATCTGCTCAACTGTGGTCCCAAAATACAGTCCTGTTTCAAAAACGGAGAAGCTTGAAAGGACACATTTACTGAATGGAAAGGAAGGGAGAAAAGGGGGGACAAGTTGGTGAGGAAATCAGTAGGATGAGAAAAAAAGGGATTATTTTCGTTTCACAAAAAGATGTGATTACTTCCTCTTTCCCAGAACTATAGCTCATTCACAGCTCACTCTTGTAATGTTTCTGAGGATCCAGATTGCATGTAGGCTGGGTTTTTTATTTGATATTTATATTCTCATTGAAGTTTCTTGTTCCTGAAGTTTTAATTGGCTGTAATAAATAAATCATTCCTGCTCTTCCTCAACAGATGTGTAGCAAGGCACTCTGGAGCATAATATCTGCCGTTGCAGGTGTAGCGTGTAGCGTGTACGTGTGTGTGTGTGTTTGTGTGTGTGTGTGTGTGTGTGTGTGTGTGTGTGTGTGTGTGTGTGTGTGTGTGTGTGTGTGTGTGTGTGTGTGTGTGTGTGTGTGTGTGTGTGTGTGTGTGTGTGTGTGCATGCCTCTTGTCTGTGTGTGTGTATGTGTGTCTGCATGTGCATGTGTGTGTGTGTGTGTGTGTGTGTGTGTGTGTGTGTGTGTGTGTGTGTGTGCATGCCTCTTGTCAGTGCGTGTGTGTGCATGCCTCTTGTGTGTGTGTGTGTGTGTGTGTGTGTGTGTGTGTGTGTGTGTGTGTGTGTGTGTGTGTTTGTGTGTGTGTGTGTGTGTGTGTGTGTGTGTGCATGCCTCTTGTCAGTGTGTGTGTGTGTGTGTGTGCATGCCTCTTGTCAGTGTGTGTGTGTGTGTGTGTGTGTGTGTGTGTGTGTGTGTGTGTGTGTGTGTGTGTGTGTGTGTGTGTGCATGCCTCTTGTCTGTGTGTGTGTGTGTGTGTGTGTGTGTGTGTGTGTGTGTGTGTGTGTGTGTGTGTGTGTGTGTGTGTGTGTGTGTGTGTGTGTGTGTGTGTGTGTGTGTGTGTGTGTGTGTGTGTGTGTGTGCATGCCTCTTGTCAGTGTGTGTGTGTGTGTGTGTGTGTGTGTGTGTGTGTGTGTGTGTGTGTGTGTGTGTGTGTGTGTGTGTGTGTGTGTGTGTGTGTGTGTGTGTGTGTGTCTGGCGTGTACTCTGCTGTGGAGCTGTAGACAGATGTAACTTAGCAGCCCTGTACCTATCAGAGACCAACTCACTCTAGATATAACAGCCCTTTATCTATCAGAGACCAACTAACTCTAGATAACAGCTCTTTATCTATCAGAGACCAACTCTAACTAGTTAACAGCCCTTTATCTATCAGAGACCAACTAACTAGATAACAGCCCTTTATCTATCAGAGACCAACTAACTAGATAACAGCCCTTTATCTATCAGAGACCAACTAACTAGATAACAGCCCTTTATCTATCAGAGACCAACTAACTCTAGATAACAGCCCTTTATCTATCAGAGACCAACTAACAAGATAACAGCCCTTTATCTATCAGAGACCAACTAACTCTAGATAACAGCCCTTTATCTATCAGAGACCAACTAACTAGATAACAGCCCTTTATCTATCAGAGACCAACTCTAACTAGATAACAGCCCTTTATCTATCAGAGACCAACTAACTCTAGATAACAGCCCTTTATCTATCAGAGACCAACTAACTCTAGATAACAGCCCTTTATCTATCAGAGACCAACTAACTAGATAACAGCCCTTTATCTATCAGAGACCAACTAACTAGATAACAGCCCTTTATCTATCAGAGACCAACTAACTAGATAACAGCCCTTTATCTATCAGAGACCAACTAACTCTAGATAACAGCCCTTTATCTATCAGAGACCAACTCTAACTAGATAACAGCCCTTTATCTATCAGAGACCAACTAACTAGATAACAGCCCTTTATCTATCAGAGACCAACTCTAACTAGATAACAGCCCTTTATCTATCAGAGACCAACTAACTAGATAACAGCCCTTTATCTATCAGAGACCAACTAACTCTAGATAACAGCCCTTTATGTATCAGAGACCAAATAACTCTAGATAACAGCCCTTTATCTATCAGAGACCAACTAACTCTAGATAACAGCCCTTTATCTATCAGAGACCAACTCTAACTAGATAACAGCCCTTTATCTATCAGAGACCAACTAACTCTAGATAACAGCCCTTTATCTATCAGAGACCAACTCTAACTAGATAACAGCCCTTTATCTATCAGAGACCAACTAACTCTAGATAACAGCTCTTTATCTATCAGAGACCAACTCTAACTAGATAACAGCCCTTTATCTATCAGAGACCAACTAACTCTAGATAACAGCCCTTTATCTATCAGAGACCAACTAACTCTAGATAACAGCCCTTTATGTATCAGAGACCAAATAACTCTAGATAACAGCCCTTTATCTATCAGAGACCAACTAACTCTAGATATAACAGCCCTTTATCTATCAGAGACCAACTAACTCTAGATAACAGCTCTTTATCTATCAGAGACCAACTCTAACTAGATAACAGCCCTTTATCTATCAGAGACCAACTAACTCTAGATAACAGCCCTTTATCTATCAGAGACCAACTAACTCTAGATAACAGCCCTTTATCTATCAGAGACCAACTAACTCTAGATAACAGCCCTTTATCTATCAGAGACCAACTAACTCTAGATAACAGCCCTTTATCTATCAGAGACCAACTCTAACTAGATCACAGCCCTTTATCTATCAGAGACCAACTCTAACTCTAGATAACAGCCCTCCCCTTCCTCCTCTGAGGAGACCCCACTGTTATAAACTTAAAGCTCATTCTTCAAGGCAAAACTGCTCCAGCTCCTTCAAGTTGGATGGGTTCCGCTGGTGTAAAGCAATCTTTGTCATACCACAGATTCTCAATTGGATTGAGGTTTTGGGCTTTGACTAGGGCTTTGACATTCCAAGACATTTAAATGTTTCCCTTTCAACCACTTGAGTGTTGCTTTAGCAGTATGCTTAGGGTCATTGTCCTGCTGGAAGGTGAACCTCTGTCCCAGTCTCATAACTCTGGAAAACTGAAACAGGTTTCCGTCAAGAATTTCCCTGTATTTGGCGCCATCCATCATTCCTTTAATTCTGACCAGTTTCCCAGGCCCTGCCGATGAAATACATCCCCACAGCATGATGCTGCCAACACCATGCTTCGCTGTGGGGATGGTGTTCTCGGGGTGATGGGAGGTGTTGGGTTTGCGCCAGACATAGCGTTTTCCTTGATTTCTAAAAAGCAACATTTTAGTCTCATCTGACCAGAGTACCTTCTTCCATATGTTTGGGGAGTCTCCCACATGCCTTTTGGCGAACACCAAACGTGTTTTCTTATTTTTTTCTTTAAGCAATGGCAAATTTTCTGGCCACTCTTCCGTAAAGCCCAGCTCTGGGGAGTGTACGACTTAAAGTGGTCCTATGGATAGATACTCCAATCTCCGCTGTGGAGCTTTGCAGCTCCTTCAGGGTTATCTTTGGTCTCTTTGTTGCCGCTCTGATTAATGCCCTCCTTGCCTGGTCTGTGAGTTTTAGTGGGCGGCCCTCTCTTGGCAGGTTTGTTGTGGTACCATATTCTTTCAATTTTTTGATAATGGATTTCATAGTGCTCCTTGGGATGTTCAAAGTTTCATATATTATATTATAACCCAACCCTGATCTGTCTTTCTCCACAACTTTGTCCCCGACCTGTTTGGAGAGTTCCTTGGTCTTCATGGTGTCGCTTGCTTGGTGGTGCCCCTTGCTTAGTGGTGTTGCAGACTCTGGGGCATTTCAGATCAGGTGTATATATACTGAGATCATGTGACAGATCATGTGACACTTAGATTGCACACAAGTGGACTTTATTTAATTAAGGATGTGTCTTCTGAAGGTAATTGGTTTTACCAGATTTTATTTAGGGGCTTCATAGCAAAAGGGGTGAATACATATGCACGCACCACTTTTAATGAATTTATTTTTTAGAATTTTATGAAACAAGTCATTTTTTTTCACTTCACCAATTTTGACTATTTTGTGTATGTCCATAACATGAAATACACCCCCAAAAATATGTTTAAATTACAGATTGTAATGCAACAAAATGTTGAAAACGCCAAGGGGATGAATACTTTTGCAAGGCATATATATATATCTTGTTTGTGTATGACACAAGTATTATATATAAATATATATATACAGTTGAAGTCGGAAGTTTACAAACATCTTAGCCAAATACATTTCAACTCAGTTTTTCACAATTCCTGACATTTAATCCTAGTAAAAAATCACTGTTTTAGGTCAGATAGGATCACCTCTTTATTTTAAGAATGTGAAATGTCAGAATAATAGTAGAGAGAATGATTTATTTCAGCTTTTATTTCTTTCATCACATTCCCAGTGGCTCTAGAAAGTATTGACTTTGGTGAAAAGTTTTGCACGCTCAAGTCAGTATTTTTTGTTTTTTTGTCTAAGTTCTTGTTTATTTCACCCCCAAAATATTTTGCATCTTCAAAGTGGTAGGCATGTTGTGTAAATCAAAGGATACAAATCCCCCCAAAATCTATTTTAATTCAAGGTTGTAAGGCAACAAAATAGGAAAAATGTCAAGGGGGGGGTGAATACTTTCGCAAGCTACTGTATGTATATGTGAAACACAAATTCATACTTTGTATATATATATATATACAGTCGTGGCCAAAAGTTCTGAGTGACACTGCTTCAGTGTCTTTAGATATTTTTGTCAGATGTTACTATGGAATACTGAAGTATAATTACAAGCATTTCATAAGTGTCAAAGGCTTTTATTGACAATTACATGAAGTTGATGCAAAGAGTCTTCTTTTTCAAGACCTCTGCAATCCGCCCTGGCAGCTGTCAATTAACTTCTGGGCCACATCCTGACTGATCCTGGCAGCCCATTCTTGCATAATCAATGCTTGGAGTTTGTCAGAATTTGTGGGGTTTTGTTTGTCCACCCGCCTCTTGAGGATTGACCACAAGTTCTCAATGGGATTAAGGTCTGGGGAGTTTCCTGACCATGGACCCAAAATATCGATATTTTGTTCCCCGAGCCACTTAGTTATGACTTTTGCCTTATGGCAAGGTGCTCCATCATGCTGGAAAAGGCATTGTTTGTCACCAAACTGTTCCTGGATGGTTGGGAGAAGTTACTCTCGGAGGATGTGTTGGTACCATTCTTTAATCATGAATGTGTTCTTAGGCAAAATTGTGAGTGAGCCCACTCCCTTGGCTGAGAAGCAACCCCACACATGAATGGTCTCAGGATGCTTTACTGTTGGCATGACACAGGACTGATGGTAGCGCTCACCTTGTCTTCTCCGGACAAGCTTTTTTCCGGATGCCCCAAACAATCGGAAAGGGGATTAATCAATGAAAATGACTTCACCCCAGTCCTCAGCAGTCCAATCCCCGTACCTTTTGCAGAATATCAGTCTCTTCCTGATGTTTTTCCTGGAGAGAAGTGGCTTCTTTGCTGCCGTTCTCTACACCAGGCCATCCTCCAAAAGTCTTCGCCTCACTGTGCGTGCAGATGCACTGACACCTGCCTGTTGACATTCCTGAGCAAGCTGACATGACATGATGTCAGCTGGTCCTTTAGTGGGACGGCTTGAAATGCTGTGGACATTTTTTGGGGGGATTCAGATCATTTGCATGGCAAAGAGGGACGTTGCAATTAATTGCAATTCATCTGATCACTCCTCATAACATTCTGGAGTATATGCAAATTGCCATCATACAAACTGAGGCAGCAGACTGTGAAAATGAATATTTGTTTCATTCTCAAAACGTTTGGCCGCAACTGTATATGAAAGAGAATTATACCGAGCTGCCTGTAAACTACTGTCAGTTTCACAGTAACCCCTTTACAGTGTGTGTGTGTGTGTGTGTGTGCTTTGTTTGTGTGTGTGTGTCTCTGTGTGTGTGTGTGCTTTGTTTGTGTGTGTGTGTCTGTGTGTGTGTGTGTGTGTGTGTGTGTGTGTGTGCTTTGTTTGTGTGTGTGTGTGTGTGTGTCTCTGTGTGTGTGTGTGCTTTGTTTGTGTGTGTGTCTCTGTGTGTGTGTGTGTGTGTGTGTGTGTGTGTGTGTTTGTTTGTGTGTGTGTGTGTGCTTGCAGGTAGCTCTCTTCTCGTTAACCATACAGTCTGTGTGCTTGGATTTTACTCCTTCTACTATATTTACTTTGGAAATCTGATAACAAATAATGTATTTCATCTGAAGTGCCTGTCATAATCTACTTGTAATGCTGAAATGATACTAATTCCAACAGGTAACAACAGGATATGTGTAAATTAACCATCCATATACTGTACAGCCATGTCATCACTGACCGCATAAAGCGGTGAAATCGTACTCTCTTGACCGTGTACGTACTTTTACCTGTTCAGCCATAACAGGGTTATTATGCATTAGTTGATGGAAGTATTGGGGCAATTCATTGTCATCTGCTGTCCTATCCAGTTCAGGATTGACACGTAACATTACCATGTATTAACATTCATAAACGTGTTTTCTTGGCATCGTGGTGACATCATGGTGACATCATGGTGACATTGTACTGTCATTTCAATCTTTTTTTTTTCAAACAATCATTACTACATCTTCCTTGTTGAAGTTGTGTACAGTACATGTTTTCCCAGGGATAGTCAATCAGTATACAAAACAACAACAACAACAACAACAATGAACAACAACAAACACCAAACATGAAGTGGTGAGGCCTGCCTGGCCTCTGCTCCAATCTCCCAATGGTACCATCATGGATGTATTCTGAGAAAAATGGTACAAGCCACCGTGCTTCTACACACACTGACGTCATCAGAGGTTTGTTGTTGTTGAATGCTGTCTAACGCTGAAACTGAAACCTGTCGAACTTTAAAACATTGAACTTAAGACCTCGTTTTAAAACCTGACAATGTTTTTATATACTTTTATGTTATTTTCAATCCTGCGTCACAAATGGAGGTCGCTATTGAATGTTTCCAATGTTGCAGGAGCTGTGTTTACTTTGCTCTATTCCGGGACAATGTGGACCGTGTTGACTTTCAATGTAGCAACTGCTTGCGGAGGACTACAGGAGCGAAGTAGCTACTCTTAGCAAGCAAGTAGCAAACCTACACAAGCTACTGGGGAACCCATGCCCACCTTTTTTTATTCCACCCCAGTAGTCGGACGCCGCTCTGGTCTGGTGGAAGTTTCGCCAGGAGCTAACACTGTCGTTGTCCATGTGGGGTCAAACGACATCAGGAGGGCTAGCTCGGAAGATTTAAAAATTGATTTTAAAGTACTGATTTTAGCATTAAAAGACTCCTAAAAACGGCCAACAATTTCAGGTCCAGTACCATTGTTGGGGCGCGGGTGTGAAAGATTCAGCAGACTGCTGGCATTACACATCTGGCTAAAAGACTACTGTAGCTCTGCTGGAGTCACTTTTATTGATAACTTTGACACCTTCTGGAAACAGAAGATACTCTACAGGAATGACGGAGTCCATCCAAATCATCTTGGCTCCTGGACTCTGTCCACGCATTTCAAGGCTGCGTTGAAGCAATGACTTGTAAATGATCCAGGACCAGCTCAGTTAATCCCTACTGTTGTGACAATGAGTCGTCATAATGCTGCATCAAATGTACATGATCTTAGGGGCATTGGCAAACACAATGTAAGTAAATGTTTGTACCCCTAATTGCACCGAATACATCTGTTTATCCTACAGCTATTGTAAGCAGTAATCATAAGCCTATAAACCAGAGTTACACTGTTAGCACTGAGGTGGTGTGCAATAGTAGGAAGACCACTTTATGCCGTTTACCCTGCACTATCAGCTCCAATGGAAATAACATGAGTAAGTCTACCTCTTATACGCTTCCCAGTAAAGCATTAAAACAATCAAGCGACACAGAAAAGAGCTAAATAATAGCCCATATTAACATATGGAGCCTGAGAAACAAGGTCTATGAAGTCAATAACTTGCTTGTAACAGATGACATTTATATTCTGACTATCTCTGAAACTCACTTAGATAATACCTTTGATGATACAGTGGTAGCAATACATGGTTATAACATCTACCGAAAATGTCACGAATCCCGCCGAGGATGGTGCCTCTTCCTGTTCGGGCGGCGCTCGGCGGTCGTCGTCACCGGCCTACTAGCTGCCATCGATTCTTTTCTTTTTGTTTCTGTTAGTTTGGGCTGATTGGGTGCACCTGTTTTGAGTTTAGTTTGGTGGGTAGGCTATTTAAGGGTAGGTAGCCCGCTGGCTGTTGTGCGGGCTTGTTTTCTGTTATGTTGGTGTTGGATTGTGAAGTGGATTTTGTTATTTTCTCGGAACAGTTTAGTCCGGTGTTTTTGGACTCATCGTTTCATGCGCCCGTGTGTTTTAGGGCATGATCGTTTTCCCTGTGCATTGGAAAATAAATCCACGTTCCTTAAACCTGCTCTCTGCGCTTGACTCCATCCACCCAGTACTCCTAGTAGCTCTGACAGAAGCCCGCACCTTATTATGGAGTCAGCAGGAGCAGCGACCACCCCTCTCCCAACTATGGAGGAGCGTGTCCATCATCATACAGCTGTACTTCATCGTATCGGGTCAGCGATGGACCAGATGATGGAGAGGATGGAACGATGGGAGAGGAGTGGTCTCCCGACGCCCCCTACAGCTCCCCTGCAGACGACACAACCCACTCCCACAGGGTCATCGGCTGGGACCAGCTCATTGCGTCTCACCCCCCCGAGGGTGTACGATGGAGCAGCGGCTGGTTGCCAGGGATTTCTGCTCCAGCTTGAGCTTTACCTGGCTACCGTGCGTCCGACTCCCTCGGGGGAGGAGAGTGTAAGCCTCCTTGTCTCCTGTTTGTCGGGGAGGGCCCTGGACTGGGCCAACGCAGTCTGGAACAGCCCAGACTCGGCTCGGGACCATTACGCAGAGTTCACCCGCCGGTTTCGGGCTGTGTTCGACCACCCACCAGAGGGCCGAGCGGCGGGTGAGCGTCTGTTCCACCTTAGACAGGAGACGAGGAGCGCCCAGGAGTTCGCTTTAGAGTTCCGGACCTTGGCTGCTGGTGCGGGGTGGAATGACAGGGCCTTAATAGACCATTACCGTTGTAGCCTCCGGGAGGACGTCCGTCGGGAGCTAGCTTGTCGGGACACCACACTCTCTCTCGATGAACTGATCGACATGTCGATCCGATTAGATAAATTGCTAGCTGCCCGCGGGCATTCAGAGGGGGTCCTGTCCATTCCACCTCCCAGCCCTCCCGCTCCAACTCCGATGGAGTTGGGAGGAGCTGCATCTAGGGGGACCGGAGGTGGTGGCTCTTCTTGCACCTACTGTGGCCGGAGAGGACACACTTCGGACCGGTGCTGGAGGAGTCCATCTGGGAGTCGGGATGGCAGGCGGAATACTCCTCGGCCACCCCAGGTGAGTAGGCACAAGACTCACCCAGAGCTCCCTGTTGGTCACATGTTTTTGGTTATTTTTTTCCCTGCGTTTTTCCCCTCTCTTCAGCATAAGGCGCTAGTCGACTCAGGCGCAGCTGGGAGTTTTATGGATCGCGGACTCGCCCGTAGTTTGGGTATTCCGCTGGTGCAGATAGACCCACCTTTTTCCGTGCACTCCCTAGATAGCCGACCGTTAGGGTCAGGGCTGGTCAGGGAGGCCACGATTCCGCTGGACATGGTAACCCAGGGGGATCATAGGGAGCAGATCAGTTTTTTCCTTATTGATTCACCTGGGTTTCCAGTGGTGTTGGGGGTTCCCTGGCTAGCCATTCACAATCCCCTCATTTCCTGGCGACAGGGAGCTCTTCAGGGGTGGTCAGATGAGTGTTCAGGTAGGTGTGTGGGAGTTTCCATCGGTGCCACATCGGTGGAGAGTCCAGACCAGGTTTCCACTGTGCGCATTCCCCCAGAATATGCCGATTTGGCTATCGCTTTTAGTAAGAAAGAAGCGACTAAATTACCACCTCATCGACGGTGGGATTGCGTGATAAACCTCCAGGAGAACGCTGCACTTCCCAGGAGTCACGTGTACCCATTGTCACAGGAGGAGACGTTGGCTATGGAGACATATGTCACGGAAGCTCTGGGACAAGGGTTCATTCGGCCCTCCATGTCACCCGCCTCCTCGAGTTTCTTTTTTGTGAGAAAAAAGGAGGGAGGACTGCGTCCGTGCATTGATTATCGAGGTCTAAATTCAATCACAGTGGGATTTAGTTATCCACTACCTCTCATCGCTACGGCGATGGAATCATTCCACGGAGCGCGTTTTTTCACAAAACTGGACCTCAGGAGCGCGTATAATCTGGTGCGTATTCGGGGAGGAGACGAGTGGAAAACAGCGTTTAGTACCACATCAGGCCACTATGAGTACCTCGTCATGCCGTATGGGTTGAAGAATGCTCCAGCCATCTTCCAATCCTTTTTAGATGAGATTCTCAGGGACTTGCAGGGGCAGGGTGTGGTAGTATATATTGATGACATCTTGATCTATTCTGCCACACGCGCCGCGCATGTCTCCCTGGTGCGCAGGGTGCTTAGGCGACTGCTGGAGCATGACCTGTACGTCAAGGCTGAGAAATGTGTGTTCTCCAAACCAGCCGTTTCCTTCCTGGGTTATCGCATTTCCACCTCGGGGGTGATGATGGAGTGTGACCGCGTTAACGCCGTGCGTAATTGGCCGACTCCAACCACGGTAAAGGAGGTGCAGCGGTTTTTAGGGTTTGCCAATTACTACCGGAGGTTTATCCGGGGTTTTGGCCAAGTGGCGGCACCCATTACCTCACTGCTGAAGGGGGGGCCGGTGCGTCTACGGTGGTCGGCCGAGGCAGATGGAGCCTTCAACCAGTTGAAGGCAAGGTTTACTGAGGCTCCCGTGTTGGCGCATCCGGACCCTTCGTTAGCGTTCATAGTGGAGGTGGATGCGTCCGAGGCTGGTGTTGGAGCCGTGCTATCACAGCGCTCGGGCACGCCACCGAAGCTCCGTCCCTGTGCTTTCTTTTCTAAGAAGCTGGAGCCGGCGGAGCGGAACTATGATGTGGGGGACCGGGAGTTACTAGCTATGGTAAAAGCCCTGAAGGTGTGGAGACACTGGCTTGAGGGGGAAAAATACCCTTTTCTCATCTGGACTGACCACCGCAATCTGGAGTATATCCGAGAGGCGAAGAGACTGAATCCGCGTCAAGCTAGGTGGGCCATGTTCTTTACTCGTTTTAGATTTACGATCTCTTACCGACCAGGTTCCCTCAACACTAAGGCCGACGCGCTGTCTCGTCTCTATGACACGGATGACCGGCCCATCGATCCGACTCCCATCCTTCCAGCCTCGTGTCTGGTGGCCCCGGTGGTATGGGAGGTGGACGCGGACATCGAGCGGGCGTTAAGGGTAGAACCTGTGCCATCCCAGTGTCCAACTGGCCTTAGGTACGTACCGCTTGGTGTTCGTGATCGTTTGATTCGGTGGGCTCATACACTACCTTCTTCGGGTCATCCGGGGATTGAGAGGACAGTGCGGGGTCTTAGGAGGAAATACTGGTGGCCCACCTTGGCTAAGGACGTGAGACTCTATGTCTCTTCCTGCTCGGTATGCGCACAGAGTAAGGCTCCTAGGCACCTGCCGAGAGGGAAGTTACAACCCCTCCCGGTTCCACAACGGCCATGGTCTCATTTATCGGTAGATTTCCTGACTGATCTTCCCCCGTCTCAGGGGAACACTACCGTTTTGGTCGTTGTGGATCGGTTTTCTAAGTCCTGTCGTCTCCTTCCATTGCCTGGTCTCCCTACGGCCCTACAGACTGCGGAGGCTCTATTTACCCACGTCTTCCGGCATTACGGGGTGCCGGAGGACATCGTATCTGATCGAGGTCCCCAGTTCACGTCCCGGGTATGGAGGGCGTTTATGGAGCGTCTGGGGGTCTCGGTCAGCCTTACCTCTGGGTATCACCCCGAAAGTAATGGGCAGGTGGAAAGAGTGAACCAGGAAGTGGGTAGGTTTCTGAGGTCGTATTGCCAGGACCGGCCTGGAGATTGGGCAAGGTACGTCCCGTGGGCAGAATTGGCCCAGAACTCACTCCGCCACTCCTCAACTAACATGTCGCCATTTGAATGCGTATTGGGGTACCAGCCGGTCCTGGCTCCATGGCATCAGAGCCAGACCGAAGCTCCTGCGGTGGAGGAGTGGGTACAGCGCTCTAGAGAGACCTGGCGGGCAGTCCAGGCCTCTCTCAGGCAGGCCAGTGAGCGGCAGAAGAGGAGCGCTGACCGCCACCGCAGTGAGGCCCCTGTGTTCGCACCAGGGGACAGGGTCTGGCTCTCGACCCGAAACCTGCCCCTCCGCCTGCCCTGCCGGAAGCTGGGGCCGCAGTGTGTGGGGCCATTTAAAGTCCTGAGGAGGATAAACGAGGTGTGTTATAGATTACAACTCCCTTCTTACTATCGTATTAACCCCTCGTTTCATGTGTCTCTCCTCAGGCCGGTGGTAGCTGGTCCCCTTCAGGAAGGTGAGGTACCGGAGGTCCCTCCGCCCCCTCTGGAGATCGAGGGGTCCCCGGCGTACGCTGTACGAGCTATTCTGGACTCGAGACGCCGGGTGAGGGGCCTGCAGTACCTCGTTGACTGGGAGGGGTACGGTCCGGAGGAGAGGTGCTGGGTACCGGGGAGAGACATTTTAGATCCTTCCCTCTTGGCCACCGTCGCCACCCGGATTGTCCTGCGCCTCGCCCTCCGGGTCGTCCTCGAGGCCGGGGTCGGCGCGCTGCGGGAGCCGCGCGTCAGAGGGGGGGTACTGTCACGAATCCCGCCGAGGATGGTGCCTCTTCCTGTTCGGGCGGCGCTCGGCGGTCGTCGTCACCGGCCTACTAGCTGCCATCGATTCTTTTCTTTTTGTTTCTGTTAGTTTGGGCTGATTGGGTGCACCTGTTTTGAGTTTAGTTTGGTGGGTAGGCTATTTAAGGGTAGGTAGCCCGCTGGCTGTTGTGCGGGCTTGTTTTTCTGTTATGTTGGTGTTGGATTGTGAAGTGGATTTTGTTATTTTCTCGGAACAGTTTAGTCCGGTGTTTTTGGACTCATCGTTTCATGCGCCCGTGTGTTTTAGGGCATGATCGTTTTCCCTGTGCATTGGAAAATAAATCCACGTTCCTTAAACCTGCTCTCTGCGCTTGACTCCATCCACCCAGTACTCCTAGTAGCTCTGACAGAAAAGACAGAAATGCCAACAGGGGTGGTGTTGCGGTCTATATTCAGACCCACATTCCTGTAAAGCTTAGAGAGGATCTCATGTTAAATACTGTTGAAGTAATATGGCTACAGGTTCATCTGCCTCACCTAAAGCCCATTCTGGTGGGAAGCTGCTATAGACCACCAAGTGCTAACAGTCAGTATCTGGATAACGTGTGTGAAATGCTTGATAATGTATGTGATATCAACAGAGAAGTATATTTTCTGGGTGATTTAAATATTGACTGGCTTTCATCAAGCTTCCCACTCAAGAAAAAACGTCAAACTGTAACCAGTGCCTGCAACCTGGATCAGGTTGTCAGTCAACCTACCAGGGTAGTTACAAACAGCAGAGGAATTAAATCATCAACATGTATTGATCACATTTTTACTAATCCTGCAGACATTTGCTTTAAAGCAGTATCCAAATCCATGGGATGTAGTGATCACAATATAGTAGCCATATCTAGGAAAACCAAAGTTCCAAAGGCTGGGCCTAATATAGTGTATAAGAGGTCATAGAATAAGTTTTGTAGTAATTCATATGTTGATGATGTAAAGAATATTTTCTGGTCTGTGGTCTGTAATGAGGAGCAACCAGACGCTGCACTTGACACATTTATGAAACTACTTATTCGAGTTACTAATAAGCATACACCAGATAAGAAAATGGCTGTAAAAACTGTTAAATCCCCTTGGATTGATGAGGAATTTAAAAATTGTATGGTCGAGAGGGATGAGGCAAAAGGAATGGCAAATAAGTCTGGTAGCCCAAATGATTGGCAAACGTACTGCAAATTAAGAAATCATGTGACTAAACTAAATAAAAAAGAAACTACACTATGAAACAAAGATAAATTATATAAAGAATTATATAATTTGGGGAACCTTAAAAACTTATTCAGGATGGGTGGGTCCCACGCCGCGGGACGGTTGAGCTAACGTAGGCTAATGCAATTAGCATGAGGTTATAACTAACAAGAACATTTCCCAGGACACAGACATATCTGATATTGGCAGAAAGCTTAAATTCTTGGTAATCTAACTGCACTGTCCAAATTACAGTAGCTATTACAGTGAAAGAATACCATGCTATTGTTTGAGGAGAGTGCACAGTTTTGAACATGAAAAATTATTAATAAACAAATTAGGCACATTTGGGCAGGCTCGAAACAAAATTTTGAAGATAGATGCAATGGTTCATTGGATCAGTCTAAAACTTTGCACATACACTTATGCCATCTAGTGCCCAAAATCGAAATTGCACGTGGGCTGGAATAATACATTATGGCCTTTCTCTTGCATTTCAAAGATGATTGTACAAAACAATATAAAATAAAAATAAAATTCTTTATATTATCTTTTACCAGATCTAATGTGTTATATTCTACTACATTCAATTCACATTTCCATAAGCTGCAAAGTGTTTCCTGTCAAATGGCACCAAGAATATGCATATCCTTGCTTCAGGGCCTGAGCTAGAGTTAGATTAGGCAGTTAGATTTGGGTATGTTAATTTTGGAGAAATTTAGGGGCTAATCCTTAAGATAATTTCCTTTTGAATTTCTAGCCAAATGTAGAATGTTCCTGTTTTGATTCATTTAATTGCCTGTTTCACACCTGGTAGTTTGGTGGATGGGACTGCCAGCTCTGTGTAACCTAGAGGGCAACCAGTGGGTCCGTCTCCTCTATACTAGGTTTCTTGTAGGATGACAATGTCTGTATTTACGAATTCTTTGATGAAGTCCAGGTTTCTGCTCTTTAGGCCAAAGGCAGATGACTTCAGGTCTAGGATATTCCAGGATGAGATAGTGAAGGCTTTGTGTTCCATTAAGTGTCTAATGTTGTTGGCCGTGTGGTTTGGCCTAAGGCCAGTAAGTGTGAGCAGAGCCAGCTGAGCATCTGGTACATGCCATTGGCTTGGGCTAGTGTAAGAGTGGGGGTTGGGCCTGTTTGCCCGCTCACGGCCTGGGCAAATATGTGACTTCCATGTTGAGGCCCTCTTTGTGGGGGTGGGGTGCATGGGGTGGGAAGGAGGGGCATAGGTCTGATCTGAGGGGGCCTAAATGGAGTGCGTCATGGTTGACTTGGGGGGGGTGTTGATTGGTTGGGGGGGGGGGTGTATGTGGCTGGTGTTGTTGTGGTCTGGATGTAGGTCCTCTCGGAATGGGTCCTCTATGTGAAGAGGGGGGGTCCCGCAGGTCTGGGAGAGTGTCTCGCTGGTCTGGGCGGGGTGTCTATTGATCTGTTGCTCCTGTGTGAAGTGTTGGGGCTGCGTTTGAGAGGGATGTCCTTTAGAGACCGGGCGAAGGTGGGCACTGCTGCCTTGTAGAGTAGGACCTGGTCATAGAGGCTGTTCAAGTCCAGGTTGGAGTGGTGGGCCAGGAAAACATTTGGTTTTGAGGCACAGTCACGGGAAATACTTGTGTTTACCCGCTGTATGGTAGCAGGGTGGAAGTCTTTCTGTGGTAGCAGGGTGGAGATAACCACTTGTGCATTGGGGAAAGTAGAAGAAGCTTTTTCAATCACTCCCTTCGTGCTGTGGCCACCCTTTCCTGCTGTGTTCTCAGGTCATTTGTGCCTGTGTGTATTATTATGTGGCTAGTTGACCCTAGTTGGTCCTCAGACAGAAGGTCTAGGGCGTGCTGGGTGTTTGGACACCAGAGTTTAGGCACACTGTGTTTGGGAAAAAGTTTATTTTCTTGTATATGTTTCCCATTTGAGTCCATAAGGAGAACAATCTGTGTCTTGTGTATGTCCTCAGTGGGTGTGGGGGGGTTGTCAAGAGGGCTATCAGGGTGGCTGACAGGGGGGATGCTCAGAGGGGGTGGGGTCCCCAGGGCTTGGGGTTCTTCATTCATCTGTTCTGCTGTGACGTCGACGCTATGATCAGGGTCTGGTGTGGACTGTTCTGCTGTGGTGTCAATACTTTTGTCGGGAGCTGAGGTGGGCTGTTCTGCTGGCTTCTCTGCGTGGGTGGCCTCCTCTCTAGTGGGTTGTTCTCTGTCACACGCCATCCCCCTCACCCTCTCCCCCAGCAGTCTGATCCTCTCATCTAGTGCTCTGTTCTTCTCCTTCATTTCAATGAGGGGGTAGTACTCTGTGCTGGGAGGTTGACTTTCCGCTTGGGTTGCTCGTCTGTGGGGTTATATAATGAAGAGGTCTGGTCTGACCCGCTCAGGGTGGGGTATCTTTCTCAAGGGAGAGCTTCTCCTGCTGGGCTAATTCTTTGATTAGGTGAAAGTCCAGCTGAAACTGTTTGGGGTTGCCCTGTACCATTACCATTTAAGACTTATAGAGATTTATATTAGCTGACTCAGAGTCCTCATTGTCTAGTATTCTGAGTTTCCACCCCTCGTTAACACCACCTCTCTTAACAGAGGGGTAGTATTATATGCATATCCTAGCTTCTGGGCCTGAGTAGCAGGCAGTTTACTTTGGGCACGATTTTCATCCGGACGTGAAAATACCGCCCCCTAGCCCGAAGAGATTAACAGAGGGGTAGTGTGCTAATATAGCACTGTGCCATGCAAGGGGATGGTTTGTGTGGAAGATGAGGTTGCCATTTTTATAATAGTCAGCAAAAAGTGTCTCTTGATTTTCCATAAGGAGCTTCATTTTGTGCTCTTTTCTTGACTTATCTGTCACGCCCTGACTTTAGTTATATTTGTTTTCTTTATTTTTTGGTTAGGTCAGGGTGTGACAAGGGTGGATTGTTTAGTTTTTGTATTGTCTAGGGTTTTTGTTTATCTATGGGTATTTTGTATGGTCTAGGGGTTTGTAGGTTTTTGGTGACTGTTTCTCGTTGTCTCTGATTGGGGAGCGTATTTAGGTTGTCATTTTCCATGGTGGTTTTGTGGGTAGTTGTCTTCTGTTTTGTGTGAGTACCTGACAGAACTGTAGGTTTTGTGGGTAGTTGTTTTCTGTTTTGTGTGAGTACCTGACAGAACTGTAGGTTTTGTGGGTAGTTGTTTTCTGTTTTGTGTGAGTACCTGACAGAACTGTAGGTTTTGTGGGTAGTTGTTTTCTGTTTTGTGTGAGTACCTGACAGAACTGTTGCGTTTTGTGGGTAGTTGTTTTCTGTTTTGTGTGAGTACCTGACAGAACTGTAGGTTTTGTGGGTAGTTGTTTTCTGTTTTGTGTGAGTACCTGACAGAACTGTAGGTTTTGTGGGATGTTGTTTTCTGTTTTGTGTGAGTACCTGACAGAACTGTTGGTTTTGTGGGTAGTTGTTTTCTGTTTTGTGTGAGTACCTGACAGAACTGTTGGTTTTGTGGGTAGTTGTTTTCTGTTTTGTGTGAGTACCTGACAGAACTGTAGGTTTTGTGGGTAGTTGTTTTCTGTTTTGTGTGAGTACCTGACAGAACTGTTGGTTTTGTGGGTAGTTGTTTTGTGTGAGTACCTGACAGAACTGTAGGTTTTGTGGGATGTTGTTTTCTGTTTTGTGTGAGTACCTGACAGAACTGTAGGTTTTGTGGGTAGTTGTTTTCTGTTTTGTGTGAGTACCTGACAGAACTGTAGGTTTTGTGGGATGTTGTTTTCTGTTTTGTGTGAGTACCTGACAGAACTGTAGGTTTTGTGGGTAGTTGTTTTCTGTTTTGTGTGAGTACCTGACAGAACTGTAGGTTTTGTGGGATGTTGTTTTCTGTTTTGTGTGAGTACCTGACAGAACTGTTGGTTTTGTGGGTAGTTGTTTTCTGTTTTGTGTGAGTACCTGACAGAACTGTAGGTTTTGTGGGTAGTTGTTTTCTGTTTTGTGTGAGTACCTGACAGAACTGTTGGTTTTGTGGGTAGTTGTTTTCTGTTTTGTGTGAGTACCTGACAGAACTGTAGGTTTTGTAGGTAGTTGTTTTCTGTTTTGTGTGAGTACCTGACAGAACTGTAGGTTTTGTGGGTAGTTGTTTTCTGTTTTGTGTGAGTACCTGACAGAACTGTTGCATTTTGTTCCACTTTTGTTTCAGGTTATAATAAACATCATGAACACTGCGCTTTGGTCTACTCCTTCTTCCTCAGACGAACATCGTTACATTATCATGCTTTACACACAGAGGGTACTGTATTTTAATTATCTCTGAACAGCGGGAGGCAGCTTCTAAGACCTCTCCATTTGGTTGGAGTAGACTGTTCGACTCTCCTGCCATTGTTGGGCTAAAGGGCTTTGACACCTCTCACTTGACACGTCAGTGCTAGTTGATGTTGTATCAAGCTTGGCAGCCTTAATTTAGCATTCCGTCCTTATAAAGTAATATAATGTATTTTTCTTCTTGGCTTTTGGAAATAAAATACAGCTTCATTGCTTCATTGCTCACTCAGTTCCAGGTTGGATGGTGTTTTCAGGTTTCTGTTGTTTTCCAGAGCGTTTGCTGTATAGCGTTGGAATACTAATCTTTGGTAGTTGTAAACCTTCCAGGTGTTTCTGTAATTCCGTCCAAAATCAGGTTGTAGGTTTTGAGTTTTGATTTGGAGTGAAGGTTATGTTTAGAGGGTAGCATCCTGTATATGTCCTGGTGACATAGTGAAGGTTATGTTTAGAGGGTAGCATCCTGTATATGTCCTGGTGACATAGTGAAGGTTATGTTGTGGAGGGTAGTATCCTGTATATGTCCTGGTGACATAGTGAAGGTTATGTTGTGGAGGGTAGTATCCTGTATATGTCCTGGTGACATAGTGAAGGTTATGTTCTGGAGGGTAGCATCCTGTATATGTCCTGGTGACATAGTGAAGGTTATGTTGTGGAGGGTAGTATCCTGTATATGTCCTGGTGACATAGTGAAGGTTATGTTCTGGAGGGTAGCATCCTGTATATGTCCTGGTGACATAGTGAAGGTTATGTTCTGGAGGGTAGCATCCTGTATATGTCCTGGTGACATAGTGAAGGTTATGTTGTGGAGGGTAGTATCCTGTATATGTCCCTGACAAAAAAAATCAAAGTATATCTAAATCTATATTTTTTTAAGGACATGCTGAAAAATGCAGGAGCTCATCTGATCATGACCTCTCTCTCTCTCTGTCAGTCTCTGTATGTCTCTCTGCCTCAGAGTATATCTCTGTCTCTCTGTCTCTCTCTCAATTCAATTCAAGGGGCTTTATTGGCATGGGAAACATGTGTTAACATTGCCAAAGCAAGTGAGGTAGAGAATATACAAAAGTGAAATAAACAATAAAAAGTGAAGGTTATGGGTTTGTTTTCGAATTCTTTGTGGATCTGTGTAATCTGAGGGAAATAAGTGTCTCTAATATGGTCATACATTTGGCAGGAGGTTAGGAAGTGCAGCTCAGTTTCCACCTCATTTTGTGGGCAGTGTGCACATAGCCTGTCTTGTCTTGAGAGCCAGGTCTGCATTCGGTGGCCTTTCTCAATAGCAAGGCTATGCTCACTGAGTCTGTACATAGTCAAAGCTTTCCTTAAGTTTGGGTCAGTCACAGTGGTCAGGTATTCTGCCACTGTGTAGTCTCTGTTTAGGGCCAAATAGCATTCTAGTTTGCTCTGATGTTTTTTGTTTATTCTTTCCAGTGTGTCAAGTAATCATCTTTTTTTTTTCTCGTGATTTGCTTGGGTGTAAATGTGTTGCTGTCCTGGGGCTCTGTCGGGTGTGTTTGTGTTTGTGAACAGAGCCCCAGGACCAGCTTGCTTAGGGGACTCTTCTCCAGGTTCATCTCTCTGTAGGTGATGGCTTTGTTATGGAAGGTTTGGGAATCGCTTCCTTTTAGGTGGTTGTAGAATTTAACGTCTCTTTTCTGGATTTTGATAATTAGTGGGTATCGGCCTAATTCTGTCTCTCTCTCTGTGTCACTCCCATCTCTCTCTCTCTTTCTCTCTCTCCTTCTCTGTCTGTCTCTCTCTCACCCTCTCTCTGCAACTCTCTCTGTCCGTCTGTCTCTCTCTCTCTCTGTCTCTCAATTCAATTCAAGGGGCTTTATTGGCATGGGAAACATATGTTAACATTGCCAAAGCAAGTGAGGTAGATAATATACAGAAGTGAAATAAATAATAAAAATGAACAGTAAACATTACATTTACGTCAATTAGCAGACGCTCTTATCCAGAGCGACTTACAAGTACATACATTCATATTTTTTTTATTTTTTTTTGTACTGGCCCCCCGTGGGAAACGAACCCACAACCCTGGCGTTGCAAGCGCCATGCTCTACCAACTGAGCCACAAGGGGCTACACATACAGTAGTTTCAAAAGAATAAAGACATTACAAATGTAATAGTATGTATATATACACAGTGTTGTAACAATGTAACTATCTATCTCTCTGCATCTCTCTCTCTCGCTCTCTCTCTCCCTCTCTCTCTCCCGCTCTATGTCTCTCCCATCTCTCTCCCATCTCTCTCACTTTCTCTCTCTCTCTCCCTCTCTGTCTGTCTCGCTCTCTCTCTGTATATCTCTCACTCTCGCTCCCTATCTCTCTGTCTGTCTCTCTCTCTGTCTGTCTCTCCCTCTGTCTGTCTCTCTATCTGCATCTCTGTCTGTCTCTGTCTGTCTTTCTCTCTTTCTGCCTCTATGTCTCTCTCTCTATGTCTCTCTCTCTCTGCCTCTATGTCTCTCTCTCTATGTCTCTCTCTCTCTCCTCTCTCTCTCTCTCTCTCTTTGCCTCTATCTCTCTATCTCTCTCTCTCTTTGCCTCTCTCTCTCTCTCTCTCTCTCCCTCTCTCTCTCTCTCTCTCTCATATTTCTCCCATCTCTCTCTCTCTCTCATATTTCTCCCTGTCTCTCCCATCTCTCTCTCTCTATCTCCTTCCCTCTTTCTCCCATCTATCTCTCTCTATCTGTATATCATCTCTCTCACTCTCTCTTGCTCTCTCTCTCTGTCTCTCTCTCTCTCTCTCCCATCTCTCTCTATCTCTCTCTCTCTCCCATCTCTAAAGCCACAAAGGACCCGACACATTAACTGTGATTTAACAACTTTTCCAGAAAAACATTAGGAGACACTGATCTGAAATGTCACCACTACAAATGTCTTGTCCACATCCCATTATTTGCAACTAAATGTTAAGTGTTTATATTCACACAGTGCTACAGTGACATTTCAGAGCAAG
This sequence comes from Salvelinus namaycush, assembly GCF_016432855.1. Lineage (NCBI taxonomy): Eukaryota > Metazoa > Chordata > Actinopteri > Salmoniformes > Salmonidae > Salvelinus > Salvelinus namaycush. Next base: position 29,054,036 of record NC_052323.1, read on the forward strand.
GAAGTGTGTGAAGGGGTGATATACAGCAGCCATTATGTGTCATTTATAAAAATGCAAACAAATGACAGTCTGAGGCCTCGTCAGTACCCACCATGACTTACAGCAGTCAGGTGTATCTACACTACAACTCAGTATATTATTAAAAAGGCCCCGTTAGTACCCACCACGACTTACAGCAGTCAGGTGTATCTACACTACAACTCAGTATATTATAAAAAAGCCCTCGTTAGTACCCACCACGACTTACAGCAGTCAGGTGTATCTACACTACAACTCAGTATATTATAAAAAGGCCTTGTTAGTACCCACCACGACTTACAGGAGTCAGGTGTATCTACACTACAACTCAGTATATTATAAAAAAGATATATATATAAATATCACTTGTTTTGCATGTACTTTGTATGGAAAGCATGATATTAATATGTAGACAAGCAAAAAGGCAATAGGCTATAGGACATTTATATTCCCACAGTTACTATTGGAATACATACATGTAATCAGCAGCATACCACCCTGCATACCACTGCTGGTTTGCCTCTGAAGCTAAGCAGGGTCGGTCCTGGTCAGTCCCTGGATGGGAGACCAGATGCTGCTGGAAGTGGTGTTGGAGGGACAGTAGGAGGCACTCTTTCCTGTGTCCTGAATCTCTGTGTTCACTAAAGATCCTGGGTGTTAACCCTGGTGTCCTGGCTAAATTCACAATCTTACCATCATGGCCACCTAATCATCCCCAGCTCATTCATCTCCTCTGTCCTGTAACTTTTGCCCAGGTCAATGAGAATGTGTTCTCAGTCAACCTGGTTAAAGACAAATCCTTATTTGTAACATGAGTGTTGTACGTGTTATTGTCCCATTACTCACACAGTCTAGACCCACGGAGCAAATTACTGTAGGAGTTAATGTGTCATACATCCTCTTATAATGCAAAGGCTATGAAGCCTAGCCAAGAATAATGGAGAGCTCTAGTCCTTACCCCCTTTTCAGAAAACATACGATGCAGCCCCTCTCTGTGAGCACACCTCTTGGCACTCGGGAGAGTTTGTAAGAGTGATGGACACTGACAAAACCTGACAGAGTAAAAGAAAATACAATTAGCAGGACCATTGGACAGGGCAAGAGGTAGCCATTTATTTAAGCTGCTAGGTTGACAGGGTAGACGGGGTACAGCCGTCGCCACTGCTTTTCTGTCTGGCAATGGGCGGCTGTAACTTATTTTGACCGATGGGCGCTGGTCGAAAGTCTTGCACCATAAAGGGAATACGGTGCCATTTGGGACTCAGACTTTCTTTTTTTTTTTTTCTTTTTTTTTTCTTACTTTTTTAACCCTCTTTGGAGGACAAATATCTTGTATTTTTTTTATTTTTTTTACAGATTTTCTGCTACATATACATACACATTTACACGAAAGTACATGGTACGTTTGTATAAAGCAGTCACATAACAATAATACATTACCAAACATCAGCTCTTTAATCCCACCCCTCAGCCTCTCTCAGCCCATCCCACCAATCACCAATAGACCACCTCGTATGGTTTCCATGTGGCCATATATTTTTCAATTGTGCTGTGATGTTTTACATCATTTACATTAAATTTACATTTACATCAAATGTACCGTTCTAATCGTATAGTATCCACAGATTGAGCAAAAGATGAAAACCTTTCCTACGAGTATTATTATATTATTTATTGACTATGGTTTTCCAGATCAGCCAACCCTGCTATTTGTAAGGTTCATTTGAAGTGCATGTTGTGATTTTTTAACAGTTCCTGAACCTGTGACCAGAAACTAGCTACATCGGGGCAATACCAGAATAAATGATATATTGATTCTGTCTCTTCGCAGCAAAATCTACAGAGCTGAGATTGTTGTATGTGTCACGTGTGCTCCCTCTCCGGCCTCTAGGTCACCAGGCTGCTCGTTATGGCGCACACCTTTCATACATCGTTACGCGCATCTGCGCATCATCAGACTCACCTGGACTTCGTCACTTCCCTGATTACCTTCCCTATATATGCCACTCCCTTTGGTTCCTTCCCCAGGCGTCATTGTTTCTCTTCCTGGGTCATGTCTGTGTATTTCTTGTGTTATGTGGGTATTGTTTCATTTATTTATTTAACACTCACTCCCTGAACTTTGCTTCCTGACTCTCAGCACACATCGATACAGACTAACGTCTCACCTAAGGTAAGCATCAGAGAGTGTTTTTTTTTTGTGTGTGTCAGGTGGAATGACATCGGGTCCAGGAGCCACTACAGGCTCTCATGCTTCAGACAGATCGCCAGGCTCCCTTGCCTCCGCTGGTCTGCCAGGTTCCTGCGCGCCAGCTGGCGACAGCTTCCCGTGCATCAGCAGAGGTGACCGGTCCGCTCCTGATCCCCGGGATCGTCCCTTTGGTTGGCGTCCTACGGCTGGAGCCAAACGCTCCGGGGAGGGGGTACCATCACATATACTCTCTCTCCGATGCTCTAGGTCACCATGCTCCCGCATCTCAGCCGGATTGACAGGTTTCCTGCGCCTCAGCAGAGGTGACCGGTTCGCTCCTGATCCCCGGGATCGTCATTTTGGTCGGCGTCCTGCGGCTGGAGCCATGCGTCGGGGAGGGGGTACTGTCACGTGTGCCTCCTCTCCGGCCTCTAGGTCACCAGGCTGCTCGTTATGGCGCACACCTGTCACCATCGTTACGCGCATCTGCGCGTCATCAGACTCACCTGGACTCCATCACTTCCTTGATTACCTTCCCTATACATGACACTCCATTTGGTTCCTTCCCCAGGTGTTATTGTTTCTGTTCCAGTGTTTAGTCGTATTTGGTTCCTTCCCCAGGCGTTATTGTTTATGTTCCTGGGTCATGTATGTGCGTTGTTTGTGTTATATGGTTATTGTTTCATTTATTTGTTAAAACACTCACTCTGTCACGCCCTGACCTTAGTTATCTTTGTTTTCTTTATATGTTGGTTAGGTCAGGGTGTGACAAGGGTGGTTTGTTTAGTTTTTGTATTGTCTAGGTTTTTTTTTGTATGTCTAGGGGTTTTGGTTAGTCTAGGCATATTATAGGTCTATGGTGGCCTGAATTGGTTCCCAATCAGAGACAGCTGTTAATCGTTGTCTCTGATTGGGGATCCTATTTTGGTTGCCATTTTCCATTTAGGTTTTGATGGGTTATTGTCTATGTGGAGTTGCATGTCAGCACTCGTTTATCTTCTTGGGGCTGCAATCCCGTTAACGGGATGATATGACAACAGCCAGTGAAAGTGCAGGGCGCCAAATTCAAAACAACAGAAATCTCATAAATAAAATTCCTCAGACATACATGTGTCTTATACCATTTTAAAGGTAATCTTGTTGTTAATCCCACCAAAGTGTCCGATTTCAAATATGCTTTTCAGCGAAAGCATCACAAAAGATTATGTTAGGTCACACCAAACCAAATAAGCACAGCCATTTTTCCAGCCAAAGATAGGAGTCACAAAAACCACAAATAGAGATAAAATGTATGACTAACCTTTGATGATCTTCATCAGATGACACTCATAGGACTTCATGTTATACAATACATGTATGTTTTGTTTGATAAAGTTCATATTTATATAAAGAAATCTGAGTTTACATTGGCGCATTACATTCACTAGTTCCAAAAACATCCAGTGATTTTGCATAGCCACATAGTTTCAACAGAAATACTCATCATAAATGTAGATGATAATACAAGTTATACACATGGAAATATAGATATACCTCTCCTTAATGCAATCGCTGTGTCAGATTTCAAAAAAACTTTACGGAAAAAGCAAACCATGCAATAATCTGAGACGGCACTCAGAACAATAGTCAAATTAGCCGCCATGTTGGAGTCAACAGAAACCAGAAATTACATGATAAATGTTTTCCTTACCTTTGATGATCTTCATCAGAATGCACTCCCAGGAATCCCAGGTCCACAATAAATGCTTGATTTGTTCGATAATGTCCATTATTTATGTCCAATTAGCTACTTTTGTTGGCGCGTTTGGTAAACAATTCCAAAGTCACGAAGCGCGTTCCCTAAAGCTGACGAAATGTCAAAGTTTAGTAACAGTCAGTAGAAACATGTCAAACGATGTATTGAATCAATATTTAGAATGTTGTTAACATAAATCTTGAATAACTTTCCAACCGGAGAATTACATTGACTTCAGAAGAGCGATGGAACAGAGCTACCTCTTATGTGAACGCGCATGGTGAAAGCATGGTCAGGTCATGGCAGACTTGACTAATTCCGCTCTCATTCGGCCCCCCTTCACAGTAGAGGCATCAGACAAAGTTCTACAGACTGTTGACATCTAGTGGAAGCCGTAGGAAGTGAAGTGAAAACTCATTCATATCTCGCTGTGATTTCAATGGGATCTTGGTTGAAAATCGACCAGCCTAATAATTTCCACTTCCTGTTTAGATTATTTTCTCAGGTTTTTGCCTGCCATATGAGTTATGTTATACTCACAGACATAATTCAAACAGTTTAACTTCTCTGCGCTACGGATCCCGGTAGCGGGTTTAAATTGAACAACATACGGTGATCGCCACATAAATAGTCATATTAAACATTCCTGAAAATACAAGTGTCTCACATGCTTCAAAAGCCTAGAATCTTGCTAATCCAACTGCGTTGTCCAACTGCGTTGTTTAAAAAAGGATTTACTGCGAAAGAATACGATGCGATTATCTGAGCACAGAGCCCCATACCAAAATATTATTTCAACCAGCACAGGCGTAACAAAATCACAGATTGCCTCCAGTGATGATCCATGGCAAGAAGCCTCCGGTGATGATCCATGGCACGAAGCCTCCAGTGATGATCCATGGCAAGAAGACTCCAGTGATGATCCATGGCACGAAGCCTCCAGTGATGATCCATGGCAAGAAGCCTCCAGTGATGATCCATGGCACAGAGCCTCCAGTGATGATCCATGGCACAGAGCCTCCAGTGATGATCCATGGCACAAAGCCTCCAGTGATGATCCATGGCACAAAGCCAGAGTCTTCCTCCTGTCCGGAGCAGCCAGAGTCTCCCTCCTGTCCGGAGCAGCCAGAGTACTGTCACGCCCTGACCTTAGTTCCTTGTTTATGTCTCTATTTTGGTTTGGTCAGGGCGTGATTTGGGGTGGGCATTCTATGTTTTGTTCTATGTTTTGTATTTCTAGGTGTTTGGCCTGGTGTGGTTCCCAACCAGAGGCAGCTGTCTATCGTTGTCTCTGATTGAGAACCATACTTAAGTAGCCTCATTCCCACCTGTGCTTGGTGGGTAGTTGTTTTCTGTTTTGTGTATTGCACCTTGCAGAACTGTTCATTTGTCTCTTTGTTGTTTTTGTTCAAGTGTTCGTATTTATTAAAAGTATTATGCATACTTACCACGCTGCACCTTGGTCCTCTTCTCTTTCTCCCGACAACGTTCCTTACACAAATCATTTTACATCCTTGTTAGTGAGCATTTCTCCTTTGCCAATATAATCCATTCACCTGGCAGGTATGACATATCAAGAAGCAAATTAAACTGCATGATAAAATCCCACATGCACCTTGTGCTGGGGACAATAATAGGGCAATTTAAAATGTGCAGTTTTGATACACAACACAATGCCACAGGACCTCCACATCTGACTTCTTCATCTGAGGGATAGTCTGAGACCAGCCACCCGGACAGCTGATGAAACTTGGGGTTTGCACAACAGAAACATTTCTGCACAAACCTTCAGAAACCATCTCAGGGAAGCTCATCTGCATGCTTGTCATCCTCCCCAGGGTCTTGACCTGAATGCAGTTCGGCGTCGTTACCGATTTCAATGGGAAAATGCTCGCCTTCAATGTCTACTGGCTCGCTGGAATTGTGTGCTCTTCACAGATTAATCCCGGTTTCAACTGTACCGGGTAGACATGTGGGCGAGTGATTTGCTATGTTAACATTGTGAACAGTGTGCTCCATGGTGGAGGTGGGGTTATGGTACGAGAGAGAGAGAGAGAGCGAGAGAGAGAGAGCGAGAGAGAGAGGGAGAGAGAGAGAGAGAGAGAGAGAGAGAGAGAGAGAGAGAGAGAGAGAGAGAGGGAGAGAGAGAGAGAGAGAGAGAGACAGAGAGAGAGAGAGAGAGAGAGAGACAGAGACAGAGACAGAGACAGAGAGACAGAGAGAGAGAGAGAGAGAGACAGAGAGAGAGAGACAGAGAGACCGAGACAGAGAGACAGAGAGAGAGAGAGAGACAGAGAGAGAGAGAGAGAGAGAGAGAGAGAGAGAGAGAGAGAGAGAGAGAGAGAGAGAGAGAGGTTAGAATATGTCACTCAGAGGAGTAAGTGAGGAAATATGCTTCCATAAGAGCCAGGAGACTGGCAAAGAGAGGCACATATTGATTATTACCACAGAGCTGTAAAACAAGATTCTGTAGTGGCTCTTGCTATTGTCAATGACAAGCACTGGGAATGCCTCATTGTTATTTTGTTGTTCAATGATTCTATTTCAGGGTCACCGTCAGTGGACAAAACCTAACAGAACCTCTTAAAACACTTTAGTGGAGACACATCTCAGTTGAGGAGGGGGCACAGACAGGTCAGAGGGAAGAGGCGGGCGACCGTCTGTTCATAGCGTGTGTGTGTGTGTGTGTGTGTGTGTGTGTGTGTGTGTGTGTGTGTGTGTGTGTGTGTGTGTGTGTGTGTGTGTGTGTGTGTGTGTGTGTGTGTGTGTGTGTGAGTGTATGAGTGTGTGTGTGTGTATGAGTGTGTGTGTGTGTATGAGTGTGTGTGTGGGTGGTGCAGCATCCACAGTAGACAGAGAGAGAAGACAATCCAGAGGAGGATGCCTCTCTTTGGGACTGCCACGCGGCCAAACGAAGAGTCTGCCGAGGACGGAACTGAATGGAACTGAATGGAACTGAATGAAACTGAATGAAACTGGACGGAACTGAATGAAACTGAATGGAACAGAAAGAGATTTGTCAGAGCAAAACAAAGATGAAAGGAGTAGGGTTCAGTCCCAAATGGCCCCCTGTTCCCCATATAGTGCACTATGGCCCCCTATTCTCTGTATTATGCACTATACCCCCCTGTTCCCTGTATAGTGCACTATGGCCCCCTATTCCCTGTTTAAGTGCACTATGGCCCCCTATTCCCTGTGTTATGTACTATGGCCCCCTATTCCCTGTATTATGTACCATGGCCCCCTATTCCCTGTTAAGTGCACTATGGCCCCCTATTCCCTCTACAGTGCACTATGGCCCCCTATTCCCTGTTAAGTGCACTATGGCCCCCTATTCCCTGTTAAGTGCACTATGGCCCCCTATTCCCTGTTTAAGTGCACTATGGCCCCCTATTCCCTGTATTATGTACCATGGCCCCCTATTCCCTGTTAAGTGCACTATGGCCCCCTATTCCCTCTACAGTGCACTATACCCCCCTATTCCCTCTACAATGCACTATAGCCCCCTATTCCCTCTACAGTGCACTATGCCCCCCTATTCCCTCTACAGTGCACTATGGCCCCCTATTCCCTGTATAGTGCACTATGGCCCCCTATTCCCTCTACAGTGCACTATGGCCCCCTATTCCCTCTACAGTGCTCTATGGCCCCCTATTCCCTCTACAGTGCACTATGGCCCCCTATTCCCTCTACAGTGCACTATGGCCCCCTATTCCCTCTACAGTGCACTATGGCCCCCTATTCCCTCTACAGTGCACTATGGCCCCCTATTCCCTCTACAGTGCACTATGGCCCCCTATTCCCTCTACAGTGCACTATAGCCCCCTATTCCCTCTACAATGCACCATGGCCCCCTATTCCCTGTATAGTGCACTATGGCCCCCTATTCCCTCTACAGTGCACTATGGCCCCCTATTCCCTCTACAGTGCACTATACCCCCCTATTCCCTCTACAATGCACTATGGCCCCCTATTCCCTGTATAGTGCACTATGGCCCCCTATTCCCTGTTAAGTGCACTATACCCCCCTGTTCCCTCTACAGTGCACTATGGCCCCCTATTCCCTCTACAGTGCACTATGGCCCCCTATTCCCTCTACAGTGCACTATACCCCCTTATTCCCTCTACAATGTACTATGACCCCCTATTCCCTCTACAGTGCACTATGCCCCCCTATTCCCTCTACAGTGCACTATGCCCCCCTATTTCCTCTACAGTGCACTATGCCCCCCTATTCCCTCTACAGTGCACTATGGCCCCCTATTCCCTCTACAGTGCACTATGCCCCCCTATTCCCTCTACAGTGCACTATGGCCCCCTATTCCCTCTACAGTGCACTATGCCCCCCTATTCCCTCTACAGTGCACTATGCCCCCCTATTCCCTCTACAGTGCACTATGGCCCCCTATTCCCTCTACAGTGCACTATGGCCCCCTATTCCCTCTACAGTGCACTATGGCCCCCTATTCCCTCTACAATCCACTATGGCCCCCTATTCCCTCTACAGTGCACTATGCCCCCCTATTCCCTCTACAGTGCACTATGGCCCCCTATTCCCTCTACAGTGCACTATGGCCCCCTATTCCCTCTACAATCCACTATGGCCCCCTATTCCCTCTACAGTGCACTATGGCCCCCTATTCCCTCTACAGTGCACTATGGCCCCCTATTCCCTCTACAGTGCACTATGCCCCCCTATTCCCTCTACAGTGCACTATGCCCCCCTATTCCCTCTACAGTGCACTATGGCCCCCTATTCCCTCTACAGTGCACTATGGCCCCCTATTCCCTCTACAGTGCACTATGGCCCCCTATTCCCTCTACAGTGCACTATGGCCCCCTATTCCCTCTACAGTGCACTATGGCCCCCTATTCCCTCTACAGTGCACTATGGCCCCCTATTCCCTCTACAGTGCACTATGGCCCCCTATTCCCTCTACAATCCACTATGGCCCCCTATTCCCTCTACAGTGCACTATGGCCCCCTATTCCCTCTACAGTGCACTATGCCCCCCTATTCCCTCTACAGTGCACTATGCCCCCCTATTCCCTCTACAGTGCACTATGGCCCCCTATTCCCTCTACAGTGCACTATGGCCCCATATTCCCTCTACAGTGCACTATGCCCCCCTATTCCCTCTACAGTGCACTATGGCCCCCTATTCCCTGTTAAGTGCACTATGGCCCCCTATTCCCTCTACAGTGCACTATGGCCCCCTATTCCCTCTACAGTGCACTATGGCCCCCTATTCCCTGTTAAGTGCACTATGGCCCCCTATTCCCTCTACAGTGCACCATGGCCCCCTATTCCCTCTACAGTGCACTATGCCCCCCTATTCCCTGTTAAGTGCACTATGGCCCCCTATTCCCTGGAAAGTGCACTATGGCCCCCTATTCCCTGTTTAGTGCACTATGGCCCCCTGTTCCCTGGAAAGTGCACTATGGCCCCCTATTCCCTGTTAAGTGCACTATGGCCCCCTGTTCCCTGTTAAGTGCACTATGGCCCCCTATTCCCTGTTAAGTGCACTATGGCCCCCTGTTCCCTGGAAAGTGCACTATGGCCCCCTATTCCCTGTTAAGTGCACTATGGCCCCCTATTCCCTGGAAAGTGCACTATGGCCCCCTGTTCCCTGTATAGTGCACTATGGCTCCCTATTCCCTCTACAATGCACTATGGCCTATGACAGGATCATTATCTAGATCCAGCCGAGGGGCGATATTTTATTGAGCGGATGGTCGGGGGGCCAGAACACAATTAGAAATAATTTGCAGACTATAAATTGACCGCAAGAATACCAAACAGATATAATATTTTACTAAAACATTATAATTTCAAACCTTGCTTACATGTGTATATGAACACGTGTCTCTCTATAACGGGTGGCAATACTTGCGAACAAATTTTCCAACTCAACAACACAGTACGCTGCCTAGCTGACTCTCTGGGCTGACTAGAGTACAGAGGCAGAGTTCGACCCAACTCAACAACACAGTGCGCTGCCTAGCTGACTCTCTGGGCTTGAAGTGTTCTTCTGACTGGAGCACAGAGCCAGAGTACAGAGCCAGCCAATTAGAGGCTGTCGAAAGAGGAGCAATTATTCTTTAGCCACACATACATGGGCTTCTGCTCCTCGATACGTTCCACCCATTATCATCTCTCTGTTCTCCCCACTGAAGTAGCTACTGCTGGCCTGCTGGGCTGCAGAACAGCTAACAATTCACACATCTGCACACTCCTCCTCCTCCTCCTCCTCCAAATTACTTTATAGTGTACTACTGTTGACCAGGGCCCATAGGGTAGTGCACTACTGTTGACCAGGGCCCATAGGGCAGTGCACTACTGTTGACCAGGGCCCATAAGGTAGTGCACTACTGTTGACCAGGGCCCATAGGGTAGTGCACTACTGTTGACCAGGGCCCATAGGGTAGTGTACTACTGTTGACCAGGGCCCATAAGGTAGTGCACTACTGTTGACCAGGGCCCATAGGGTAGTGCACTACTTTTCACCGCTAAACAGGGAAAATGGTACAATTTGGGACACAGGCTTTAATCTCTATGAGCCTCAGTAAACTGACTATGTGTCTGACATGTGGTCTGCATAAAGCACTGAGGAGGGATGGATGGCAAAAAATAGGACATTAAATAATAGGGGATGTATTATAGTGAGACTCTATTCCAACAAGCAACTGAATTGGTGTTTCTCACATCCACCCCGCATTGCAAGAAGAGGAGCATTCACGGTAACAGGTTGTGATAATAATCAATAGTAACATGTTGTGATATTAATCAATAGTAACATGTTGTGATATTAATCAATAGTAACAGGTTGTGATATTAATCAATTGTAACAGGTTGTGATATTAATCAATAGTAGCAGGTTGTGATATTAATCAATAGTAGAGGTTGTGATATTAATCAATAGTAGAGGTTGTGATATTAATCAATAGTAACAGGTTGTGATATTAATCAATTGTAACAGGTTGTGATATTAATCAATAGTAGCAGGTTGTGATATTAATCAATAGTAGAGGTTGTGATATTAATCAATAATAGAGGTTGTGATATTAATCAATAGTAGAGGTTGTGATATTAATCAATAGTAACATGTTGTGATATTAATCAATGGTAGCAGGTTGTGATATTAATCAATAGTAGAGGTTGTGATATTAATCAATAGTAGAGGTTGTGATATTAATCAATAGTAGAGGTTGTGATATTAATCAATAGTAACAGGTTGTGATATTAATCAATAGTAACAGGTTGTGATATTAATCAATAGTAACAGGTTGTGATATTAATCAATAGTAACATGTTGTGATATTAATCAATGGTAACAGGTTGTGATATTAATCAATAGTAACAGGTTGTGATATTAATCAATAGTACAGGTTGTGATATTAATCAATAGTACAGGTTGTGATATTAATCAATAGTAACAGGTTGTGATATTAATCAATAGTAGAGGTTGTGATATTAATCAATAGTACAGGTTGTGATATTAAACAATAGTAGAGGTTGTGATATTAATCAATAGTAGAGGTTGTGATATTAATCAATAGTAGAAGTTGTGATATTAATCAATAGTACAGGTTGTGATATTAATCAATAGTAGAGGTTGTGATATTAATCAATAGTAGAGGTTGTGATATTAATCAATAGTAGAGGTTGTGATATTAATCAATAGTAACAGGTTGTGATATTAATCAATAGTAGAGGTTGTGATATTAATCAATAGTAGCAGGTTGTGATATTAATCAATAGTAACAGGTTATGATATTAATCAATAGTAGAGGTTGTGATATTAATCAATAGTAACAGGTTGTGATATTAATCAATAGTAGAGGTTGTGATATTAATCAATAGTAACAGGTTGTGATATTAATCAATAGTAGAGGTTGTGATATTAATCAATAGTAACAGATTGTGATGTAAATCAATAGTAACAGGTTGTGCTATTAATCAATAGTAGAGGTTGTGATATTAATCAATAGTAACATGTTGTGATATTAATCATTAGTGCAGGTTGTGATATTAATCAATAGTAACAGGTTGTGATATTAATCAATAGTAACAGGTTGTGATATTAATCAATAGTAACAGGTTGTGATATGAATCAATAGTATCAGGTTGTGATATTAATCAATAGTACAGGTTGTGATGTTAATCAATAGTACAGGTTGTGATATTAATCAATAGTAACAGGTTGTGATATTAATCAATAGTAACATGTTGTGATATTAATCAATAGTAACAGGTTGTGATATTAATCAATAGTAGAGGTTGTGATATTAATCAATAGTAACATGTTGTGATATTAATCAATAGTAACAGGTTGTGATATTAATCAATAGTAACAGGCTGTGATATTAATCAATAGTAACAGGTTGTGATGTTAATCAATAGTAACAGGTTGTGATATTAATCAATAGTAGAGGTTGTGATATTAATCAATAGTAACAGGTTGTGATATTAATCAATAGTAACAGGTTGTGATATTAATCAATAGTAGAGGTTGTGATATTAATCAATAGTAACAGGTTGTGATATTAATCAATAGTAGAGGTTGTGATATTAATCAATAGTAGAGGTTGTGATATTAATCAATAGTAGAGGTTGTGATATTAATCAATAGTAACAGGCTGTGATATTAATCAATAGTAACAGGTTGTGATATTAATCAATAGTAGAGGTTGTGATATTAATCAATAGTAACAGGTTGTGATATTAATCAATAGTAACAGGTTGTGATATTAATCAATAGTAACAGGTTGTGAAATTAATCAATAGTAACAGGGTGTGAAATTAATCAATAGTACAGGTTGTGATGTTAATCAATAGTAACAGGTTGTGATATTAATCAATAGTAACAGGTTGTGATATTAATCAATAGTAGAGGTTGTGATATTAATCAATAGTAACAGATTGTGATGTTAATCAATAGTAACAGGTTGTGATATTAATCAATAGTAGAGGTTGTGATATTAATCAATAGTAACAGGTTGTGATATTAATCAATAGTAACAGGTTGTGATATTAATCAATAGTAACAGGTTGTGATATTAATCAATAGTAGAGGTTGTGATATTAATCAATAGTAACAGATTGTGATGTTAATCAATAGTAACATGTTGTGATATTAATCAATAGTGCAGGTTGTGATATTAATCAATAGTAACAGGTTGTGATATTAATCAATAGTAACAGGTTATGATATTAATCAATAGTAACAGGTTGTGATATGAATCAATAGTATCAGGTTGTGATATTAATCAATAGTAACAGGTTGTGATATTAATCAATAGTAACAGGCTGTGATATTAATCAATAGTAATAGGTTGTGATATTAATCAATAGTAACAGGTTGTGATATTAATCAATAGTAGAGGTTGTGATATTAATCAATAGTAACAGGTTGTGATGTTAATCAATAGTAACAGGTTGTGATATTAATCAATAGTAACAGGCTGTGATATTAATCAATAGTAACAGGTTGTGATATTAATCAATAGTAGAGGTTGTGATATTAATCAATAGTAACAGGTTGTGATATTAATCAATAGTAACAGGTTGTGATATTAATCAATAGTAGAGGTTGTGATATTAATCAATAGTAACAGGTTGTGATATTAATCAATAGTAGAGGTTGTGATATTAATCAATAGTAGAGGTTGTGATATTAATCAATAGTAGAGGTTGTGATATTAATCAATAGTAGAGGTTGTGATATTAATCAATAATAGAGGTTGTGATATTAATCAATAGTAGCAGGCTGTGATATTAATCAATAGTAACAGGTTGTGCTATTAATCAATAGTAACAGGTTGTGATATTAATCAATAGTAACAGGTTGTGAAATTAATCAATAGTACAGGTTGTGATATTAATCAATAGTAGAGGTTGTGATATTAATCAATAGTAACAGGTTGTGATATTAATCAATAGTAACAGGTTGTGATATTAATCAATAGTAACAGGTTGTGAAATTAATCAATAGTACAGGTTGTGATGTTAATCAATAGTAACAGGTTGTGATATTAATCAATAGTAACAGATTGTGATATTAATCAATAGTAACAGGGTGTGAAATTAATCAATAGTACAGGTTGTGATGTTAATCAATAGTAACAGGTTGTGATATTAATCAATAGTAACAGGTTGTGATATTAATCAATAGTAACAGGTTGTGATATTAATCAATAGTAACAGATTGTGATGTTAATCAATAGTAACATGTTGTGATATTAATCAATAGTACAGGTTGTGATATTAATCAATAGTAGAGGTTGTGATATTAATCAATAGTAGAGGTTGTGATATTAATCAATAGTAGAGGTTGTGATATTAATCAATAGTAACAGGTTGTGATATTAATCAATAGTAGCAGGCTGTGATATTAATCAATAGTAATAGGTTGTGATATTAATCAATAGTAACAGGTTGTGATATTAATCAATAGTAGAGGTTGTGATATTAATCAATAGTAACATGTTGTGATATTAATCAATAGTGCAGGTTGTGATATTAATCAATAGTACCAGGTTGTGATATTAATCAATAGTTCAGGTTGTGATATTAATCAATAGTAACAGGTTGTGATATTAATCAATAGTACAGGTTGTGATATTAATCAATAGTAATAGGTTGTGATATTAATCAATAGTAACAGGTTGTGATATTAATCAATAGTACAGGTTGTGATATTAATCAATAGCTGGGCAAACAATCCAAAGAGGCAGTGAATGTATTCCAAATTGCACCCTATTCGCTATATAGTGCACTACTTTTGACCAGAGCCTTATGAGCCCTATGGGTGCTGGACAAAAGTAGTGCACTATATAGGGAATAGGGTGCCATTTGGGAGGCAGTAGTGGAGTTATGGTGAGCGAACCAACAGCCTTTTTGAGGTTGGTTTAAAATGTGCTCCTGAGAACACGAATACACACTATACATACAGTAAACAACAGAGTGGTAACAGTCATGTTTTTGAACAAAATCATATATTCTTTTGCAACATTTTTTACACAATTAATTAAAGTTTAGATTCATATGATATTTTGAGTGTAAGATCAAGCTGATTCTATTACTAGCCTGTTCAACCTCTCTTTCGTATCGTCTGAGAATCCTAAAGATTGGAAAGCTGCCGCGGTCATCCACCTCTTCAAATGAGGAGACACTCTAGACCCAAACTGTTACAGACCTATATCTATCCGACCCTGCCTTTCTAAAGTCTTCGAAAGCCAAGTTAACAAACAGATCACCGACCATTTCGAATCCCACCGTACATTCTCCACTATGCAATCTGGTTTCCGAGCTGGTCATGGATGCAACTCAGCCACGCTCAAGGTCCTAAACGATATCATAACCGCGATCGATAAAAGACAGTACTGTGCAGCCGTCTTCATCGACCTGGCCAAAGCTTTTAACTCTGTCAATCACCACATTCTTATCGGCAGACTCAACAGCCTTGGTTTCTCAAATGACTGCCTCGCCTGGTTCACCCACTACTTCTCAGATAGTGTTCAGTGTGTCAAATCGGAGGGCTTGTTGTCCGGACCTCTGGCAATCTCTATGGGGGTGCCACAGGGTTCAATTCTCAGGCCGACTCTCTTCTCTGTATTCATCAAAGATGTCGCTCTTGCTGCTAGTGGTTCTCTGATCCACCTCTACGCAGACGACACCATTCTGTATACTTCTGGCCCTTCTTTGGACACTGTGTTAACCTTTACTGCTCCAGCGTTCCGCCAGCGGAACTCCTCCCACATTCCACTGAAAAGGCAGAGCGCGAAATTCAAAATATATTTTTTAGAAATATTTAACTTTCACACATTAACAAGTCCAATACAGCAAATGAAAGGTACACATCTTGTGAATCCAGCCAACATGTCCGATTCTTAAAATGTTTTACAGCGAAAACAGCACGTATATTTATGTTAGCTCACCACCAAATACAAAAAAGGACAGACATTTTTCACAGCACTGGTAGCATGCACAAAGCCAACCTAACTAACCAAGAACCAACCAAACTAACCAAGAAACAACTTCATCAGATGACAGTCTTATAACATGTTACACAATAAATCTATGTTTTTTTCGAAAAATGTGCATATTTGAGGTATAAATCAGTTTTACATTGCAGCTACCATCACAGCTACCGTCAAAAATAGCACCAAAGCAGCCAGAGTAATTATAGAGACCAACGTGGAATACCTAAATACTCATCATAAAACATTTCTGAAAAATGCATCGTGTACAGCAAATGAAAGACAAGCATCTTGTCAAGGTCCCGTGTGGCTCAGTTGGTAGAGCATGGCGCTTGCAACGCCAGGGTTGTGGGTTCAATTCCCACGGGGGGACCAGGGTTCAATTCCCACGGGGGGACCAGGATGAATATGTATGAACTTTCCAATTTGTAAGTCGCTCTGGATAAGAGCGTCTGCTAAATGACTTAAATGTAAATCTTGTGAATCCAGCCAATATTTCAGATTTTTTAAGTGTTTTACAGCGAAAACACAATATAGCATTATATTAGCTTACTACAATAGCCTACCACACTACCGCATTCATTCATCAAGGCACGTTAGCGATAGCAATAGGCACATTAGCGTTAGCGAATAAACCAGCAAAAGATATGAATTTTCACTAACCTTCATAAACCTTCCTCAGATGACAGTCCTATAACATCAGGTTATACATACACTTATGTTTTGTTCGAAAATGTGCATATTTAGAGCTGAAATCAGTGGTTATCCATTATGCTAACGTAGCATCTTTTTCCCAGAATGTGCGGATATTTCTATTAGACTCTCACCTATTCTGACCAAATAGCTATTCATAAACATTACAAAAAAAAACATGTTGTATAGGAAATGATAGTAACACTAGTTCTTAATGCAATCGCAGTGTTAGAATTCAAAAAATATCTTCATTACGACATAAGGCTTATGTTATAGCGAGAGAGTGGCCAAAACCTGGGCGCAAAACTACTAGTACACAGTTCGACAGATATATGAAATAGCATCACAAAATGGGTCCTACTTTTGGTGATCTTCCATCAGAATGTTGGACAAGGGGTCCTTTGTCCAGAACAGTCGTTGTTTGGATTTAGAACATCGTTTTTCCCTCTTGAATTAGCAAGCACACTGGCCAAGTGGCGCGAAGCTCTCCTTTCTGAACAAAGGCACACAACGCAACACGCCTAACGTCCCGAATAAATTTCTAAAATCTAATAAAACTATATTGAAAAAACATACTTTACGATGATATTGTCACATGTATCAAATAAAATCAAAGCCGGAGATAGTAGTCGCCTATAACGACAGCTATTCAGAAGGCAAATCCAGGACCAACTTCGCGCCTTCCTGAAAACATGAAATGGGTGACACGTCATTCCAAGAGGACGTATTCCATCTCAGACCAAGATAAACACTCAATTTCTTCTCTCACTGCATCTTGACATCCAGGGGAAGGTGTATGACGTGCATGTATACTAATAGGTATCATGCCCATTTATAGGCAGGACCCAGAAGAGAGCATCGATTTCAGATTTTCCACTTCCTGGTCAGGAAGTTTGTGCCAAATGAGTTCTGTTTCACTCACAGATATAATTCAAACGGTTTTAGAAACTAGAGAGTGTTTTCTATCCAATAGTAATAATAATATGCATATTGTACGAGCAAGAATTGAGTACTAGGCCGTTTAAATTGGGCACGTTTTTCCCCCAAAGTGACAACAGCGCCCTCTGTCCTCATCAGGTTAATAAACTTCCAGACGAGCTTCAATGCCATACAACACTCCTTCCATGGCCTCCAACTGCTCTTAAATGCAAGTCAAACTAAATGCACGCTCTTCTACTGGTTGCTGCCCGCCATCCTCGCGCCCGTCTAGCATCACTATTCTGGACGGTTCTGACTTAGAATACAGTTCTGACTACAAATACCTAGGTGTCTGGTTAGAATGTAAACTCTCCTTCGAGACTCACATTAAGCATCTTCAAACCTAAAATCAAATCTAGAATCGGCTTCCTATTTCGCAACAAAGCCTCCTTCACTCATGCTGCCAAACTTACCCTCGTAAAACTGACTATCCTACCGCTCCTTAACTTCGGCGATGTAATTTACAAAATAGCCTCCGACACTCTACCCAGGAAATTGGATGTAGTCTATCACAGTGCCATCCGTCTTGACACCAAAGCCCCATATACTACCCACCACTGTGAACTGTATGCTCTCGTTGGCTGGCCCTCGCTTCATATTTGTCGCCAAACCCACTGGCTCCAGGTCATCTATAAGTCTTTGCTAGGTAAAGCCTCGCCTTATCTCAGCTCACTGGTCACCATAGCAACACCCACCCGTAGCACGAGCTCCAGCAGGTATATTTCACTGGTCATCCCCAAAGCCAACTCCTCCATTGGCCGCCTTTCCTTCCAGTTCTCTGCTGCCAATGACTGGAACGAATTGCAAAAATCACTGAAGCTGGTGACATATCTCCCTCTCTAACTTTAAGCATCAGCTGTCAGAGCAGCTTACCGATCATTGCACCTGTACACAGCCCATCTGTAAATAGCCCACCCAACTACCTCATCCCCATATTGTTATTTATTTTTTGCTCCTTTGCGCCCCAGTATCTCTACTTGCACATTCATCTTCTGCACATCTGTCACTCCAGTGTTAATGCTAAATTGTAATTATTTCACCACTATGGCCTATTTATTGCCTTACCTCCCTAATCTTACTACATTTGCACACACTGTATATAGATTATTCTATTGTGTTATTGACTGTATGTTTGTTTATCCCATCTGTAACTCTGTGTTGTTGTGTGTCTCGAACTGCTTTGCTTTATCTTGGCCAGGTAAATAAAGGTGAAATAAAATAAAATAAAAGATAAACAGCAATAAAAAAAAATCCACAGGATTTTTTGTTGATTTTTTACACAGGGTGACAATCATTCATGAGGGCACAGTCAGCATTTCACTGCACCTGCGATAACATCTGCAGATCTGTGTAGGCGACCAATACATCTGATTTGAAAAGCTGTAAATCACATTGAGAGGGAAGAAAAGGAACATCTGAATTAAAAAGGGACAACAATAACATAAACATGCAGTAGCTATAGATACAGTTGAATACTTGTACCAAATGTGTACCTGTTTAAACGTACACATTAAACCGTTTGCACCTGTATGAAAAAATATTAACAAAAAGTGTTCTCCCTCATAATGAATGACATGCCTAAGTGAATAGTGTGCCACTAGAAAGTGCAGCAGAAAAAAACGGGGAGAGGAACGTCATCTAGCTAGAGATGCCAGGGGTACCAAGCGGTTCCCCACATCCCCCTTCATCCTTACAAGTAGACACCTAAAGGGCTGGTTTAAGCTCTCCTCTGTGATGTGAGCATCCTCAGAGATGTAAAACATGCTCTTAATATAACTTCAATCTCAGCGAATCAATCATATGTATGATATTTCGGAAAGGGGAGATCGTGTTGGAGTGCTAAATGAGATGACATTAAATAATTAGATTCTGCCTCGTCAGACAGCTCTTTCTCTTGAACTAGATTTTCAAGGCAGGAACCTCAATGCACCACCTCTTGCCTCCTGCCTTCCTACATTTAAATGAGCCATTCATTCAAACTAGTGAGTCTCAGTCATTACAAATGAGTTGTGTTTGATAAAATGTATTATGTAATAGAACAAAGACTCTGAGACACAAGCCTTAACAAGAGGTCATATGAACTCAATAACGGCCTCTTCCAAAAGGCTTTACAGGAGGTCATATGAACCCAATAACGGCCTCATTCAAAAGGATTAATCTAGAGGTCATATGAACCCAATAACGGCCTCATCCAAAAGGCTTAAACTAGAGGACATATGAACCCAATAACGGCCTCATCCAAAAGGCTTAAACTAGAGGACATATGAACCCAATAACGGCCTCATCCAAAAGGCTTAAACTAGAGGTCATATGAACACAATAACGGCCTCATCCAAAAGGCTTCAACTAGAGGTCATATGAACCCAATAACGGCCTCATCCAAAAGGCTTCAACTAGAGGTCATATGAACCCAATAACGGCCTCATCCAAAAGGCTTCAACTAGAGGTCATATGAACCCAATAACGGCCTCATCCATGAGTGGCATATATCTGCTGCTGTGTTTGACTTGACCGCGGTCGTTATTTCAGACGTATTCATGTCTTGTTTTTAGACACATTTAACACCAATGACAAAGGCAAACTCTGAGGTGGAGCTGCTCACTCTCGTTGTCTCCATAAAACTGGACCTAAATCCAGTTTTATGTCTGAGAGACTCCTAGGATGCATCCTAAATAGCACCCTAGTCCCTATAACCTTGCGCGTGCATGTATCTGTGTGTGTGTGATGTTGATCCGCGGCCTATTCTGCTTCCTTATTGGCTGGCTGGCTGTTACCCGGGGAGCAGTAGTTGAAGGACAGGCTGTTTATATCTCCAACAAGGAGATATTTCACGGGGCAGTTGGTTCGTTTGCACAGCAAAGCCAAGCAGGGAAAGGCACTGACCCCTTTGTTTGTTGTGTGGTTTTATTATTAATAACTGTGGATTCTTTCTTAGACTGATCCTGAGATTTCACACAAACAGCAGGAACAGTACACTACCTAAAACTGTTCTTATGATACTCTACAGGGCAGGCTACTGTAGCTAGATACTGTCCACAACACATTGCACTCTGTCTGTTTTCTCTGGGGTCTCTTGAGCACACACAGACATACTGTGTGGCCATTGAAAGATTCCATTGACAATTCTCTATGATGACCGCTACAAATGTGTGATATTTACTGCCATATCATTGATATTAAAGCTGCCATGTGTACTGATATATCTGTCATACAAATTTGTGTATATCTAAGTAAGTTAAATAAAATTCCCAGATATCTTGAAAAAAGAACAACTAATTAGCGCGTAATGGGGATCAGGTTTTGTGAGAGGGTTAAGTCTTGGCTTGGTGCATGAGGGCTGAATACAAAGTAACGGGAAAAAAGAGCTGTGTATCACAGTTTATTCTTCGGAGCCTGTAGGCAAAATAAAAAAGGCAAATGATGGCCCAGTGATTATCCTCAGCATCATGACGGTTTTTTTTTCTGCACATTGTGTGCTTTCTTAACAAACACTTTAATAAAGACCAGAACACTTTTCTTTACCCGTCCTAATTGGTCTTATTTTCTAGACAATCATACAGTGCTTATGTTTCCAAAGAGTCATATAGGAATATTTTAGGATTATTATTTTTAATTTTTAACAGTATTCTTTACCCATCCTAATTGGCCATATTGTCTGGCAGAAACGAGTGGTGTTTATTTTTTACCCAAAGAACCATTCATTCCAGGGACTATTCAGTATCAAGGCCCATATTCAGAAAGCTTCGTGTCTAAAATCTAGGATCCTAATTGTCCATGTCATTTTTATATTTATTATTATTATGCTAAACTGATCTTAGATCAGCACTACTCTGAGACACTGTGAATACAGGCCTAGGAAGGTTCAGCCAATGTGTTTTATCATTGCGAGCTGCATGTATCCCTGCATGTATCCCTGCATGTATCCCTGCATGTATCCCGGTGAACTGTGCAGTGATGTGCAGGGAGTTCATCTGTTTACACCAAATGTCATAGACTTTTTTTTGGCACAGGGATCCGGTGCTCGGAGCTTTTGCATGCTACACTACCTGTTCTCTCCAACCCAGTCACTTAACTTCCCATACATCCCCCCCGCACTACCTGTTCTCTCCAACCCAGTCACTTAACTTCCCATACATCCCCCCCACACTACCTGTTCTCTCCAACCCAGTCACTTAACTTCCCATACATCCCCCCCTCACACTACCTGTTCTCTCCAACCCAGTCACTTAACTTCCCATACATCCCCCCCACACTACCTGTTCTATCCAACCCAGTCACTTAACTTCCCATACATCCCCCCCCACACTACCTGTTCTCTCCAACCCAGTCACTTAACTTCCCATACATCCCCCCCACACTACCTGTTCTATCCAACCCAGTCACTTAACTTCCCATACATCCCCCCCCACACTACCTGTTCTCTCCAACCCAGTCACTTAACTTCCCATACATCCCCCCCCACACTACCTGTTCTCTCCAACCCAGTCACTTAACTTCCCATACATCCCCCCCACACTACCTGTTCTCTCCAACCCAGTCACTTAACTTCCCATACATCCCCCTCACACTACCTGTTCTCTCCAACCCAGTCACTTAACTTCCCATACACCCCCCCCCCCCCCACACTACCTGTTGTCTCCAACCCAGTCACTTAACTTCCCATACATCCCCCTCACACTACCTGTTCTATCCAACCCAGTCACTTAACTTCCCATACATCCCCCCCCACACTACCTGTTCTATCCAACCCAGTCACTTAACTTCCCATACATCCCCCTCACACTACCTGTTCTATCCAACCCAGTCACTTAACTTCCCATACACCCCCCCCACACTACCTGTTCTCTCCAACCCAGTCACTTAACTTCCCATACATCCCCCCCTCACACTACCTGTTCTCTCCAACCCAGTCACTTAACTTCCCATACATCCCCCCCCCACACTACCTGTTCTCTCCAACCCAGTCACTTAACTTCCCATACATCCCCCCCACACTACCTGTTCTCTCCAACCCAGTCACTTAACTTCCCATACATCCCCCCCCCCCACACTACCTGTTCTCTCCAACCCACTCATTCTTTATGTCAGTTTTGCAGTTTTAGCCCTGAACTCAGAACTTTACACCAACTTATAAACAAATGAAGTGGATGTAACATTTAAGGCATTTAGTGAAACAAATGTATGTAATTCTGGAGCAAGACATAAATGACTGTAAATGTGGCGCACCGTGGACATGACAGGTACCCTGCTTTCTGGCTGTGTGTTCTTTGACAACCTTTTAAATACATGAAGACAGTACACCTGATTAGATGGAAATATAAGTATCATGTCAAGCGCTTGTTCCTCTTGTTAATGTTGCTATCTCTCCACTCACAGAGATCAGATTTAAAATGAACAACTCAGCAGATGGTGTCTTTGTTTAACATAATAGCGAGACATTTTGTGTTCAACTGAGATATGGAACACAGTGTTGCCATGGGGAAAGAAAATACACAAGAATATATAGTTTTGTATCTTTCTCATCTCTTGTACCCTGGCCTTTTTCTTCATGCTCAAGGTTGGACCGTTCACAATGTACTCGTGTATATAGAGGATATTATTCCTTTTGAACCAGACTTGCAGACGTTCAGGATTTATCACGTGTTATCCCCCACCCCAACCCCCCCCCCCCCCCTCATGAGACTGACTCTCTCTGTGCACTTTTCACCTGTAAGCTTAAAGTCTGTTAGCTATTCACCGTCACAATAAAGCAGTCTCTTGGCGTGCCGTTGTACAATACATATTCCTATATTAGATTAGCAAGGATTCAACAGAGGATAATAAACAACTGCGGAGTTATAAAAATCAATCACTGTAATCGTGTTTCCCAATTCTCTTCCGTGGATTCTGTGTGGACCTGGTCGCATCTGACATGGCACCCTATTCCCTATATAGTGCACTACTTTTGACCAGGACCCTATGGGTAGTAGTGCACTACTTTTGACCAGAGCCTAATGGGCCCTGCTTTGTCTTGACATCCTGTAAGGTGGGGAGAAGTCCCATGAGTCAAGTTACACAAGAAAACAAAGATCATCTCCAGAAAACTAACTTAATATCGTCCCACAAAGAATTTATCACCACAGAAATAAACATTTACAATGATTAATCTCCATGCATGGAGATTTCAAGGAGCTATCAAGAAGGGAGGATAATTTCATTACATGTAATTATGTAAAGAAAAAAATGCATTTCATGGTTTAAATAAAACATTATTTTGAGAAAAGTGAAGCAGCACGCATTGTAACGGTCTGAAAAATGTAACGTTGTTTGAAAGGTCACTGTCTGAATGTGGCGAGCTGCTGGGAGTTGGAAACCACATATCTTATCAAATGTTCATGCAGCCAGACCTGAGACCCCACGTTGCATTCACTAGCACAGGGAATATGTCTGTGGACTAAAAGGGATAGTTCATCGATTTTAACATATTCAGATATTCGTTTCAATGAGATTGGCTTGCCATGAGGAAATGGTCTGAAAATGCTAACGTTGCTAATTGTTGGCAGTGGCTATATTTTTTTACAAAACCAAAATGTGAATTACATTCAATACTTAGACTCCATAGACTGCTTTCAAGGTAAGGAAACTAAATAGGGAGTTTTTCCTAGCCGCCGTGCTTCTACACCTGCATTGCTTGCTGTTTGGGGTTTTAGGCGGGGTTTCTGTACAGCACTTCGAGATATTAGCTGATGTACGAAGGGCTATATAAAATAAACTTGATTTGATTTGATTTGAAATATCTGAATATGTAAAATCATTGAACTATCCCTTTTAAGTTCCATGGAAACAAGTTTTTTAATTTGCATGTAAAATCTGAGACTATTTGCGTCTAGCTTTGGAAAACATCTAAGTTATTTTTTGGTAAATCCTAATAGAGAGACAGAAATGAATGTTAGATGAATTTGGATTTTGTCACCATTGCCTTGGTGACATGGCTTCTATGAGACGTTATGGTATCTCAACTCCTGCTACAATTGTGATTGTGATGGGGGAAATGGTGGGCTCCCATTGTGATTGTGATGGGAGAAATGGTGGGCTCCCATTGTGATTGTGATGGGAGAAATGGTGGGCTCCCATTGTGATTGTGATGGGAGAAATGGTGGGCTCCCATTGTGATTGTGATGGGAGAAATGGTGGGCTCCCATTGTGATTGTGATGGGAGAAATGGTGGGCTCCCATTGTGATGGTGATGGGAGAAATGGTGGGCTCCCATTGTGATGGGAGAAATGGTGGGCTCCCATTGTGATTGTGATGGGGGAAATGGTGGGCTCCCATTGTGATGGGAGAAATGGTGGGCTCCCATTGTGGTTGTGATGGGAGAAATGGTGGGCTCCCATTGTGATTGTGATGGGAGAAAGGTGGGCTCCCCATTCTCTATAGTGCTCTACTTTTGGCCAGAGAGGAGACACCTTCACTTACCTTATGGGCCCTGGTCACAAGAAGTGCACTACAGAGAAATTGGAGTGCTATTTCGGACGCATCAATGTAAAGGCTAATTACACATGTAGAGTGGGTTTGTCAAAACATAATTGAGATGTAGAATAGGAATGGGTGAGAGTGGTTAGGAGCGTATATCCACGGGTAGATAGATCTACGTAGTCCTCGCCTATGTTGTCCTCCCCATGCAAACACACTGTGCAATGCAGTATTTCTTTCCCCCTCCCTTGAAACAAGAGAAAGACTGCACCAGTTTGATGGACAAAAAGTCATCCCTGCAGGATATAGCTCAGGTCACACTGCCCCCTGCTGTTCGGTAACAGAACATGCAGGCAATCCAGAGACACTGCTGCCCTCCACTCACAGAGCCAAGGCACCAACTTATTCATGAAATACTGCTGCTTCATACATGCATGATTTCAATATGTCACTTAAGACCCATGAAATCTAGAGCAGCTTTAACATGAAATGTGTCAAACTGTTAGTTCCATCAAGACAAAATGTGAATTGGCAATAGTTAATAGCGAGGTGTGGAAAATTGATGGTTTAACTGTTATTTTTAACTTTTATCCAACCTTCAGCGTAAGACCCCACCCTATCCTGTGAGATACTTGTCAGTGAGAGGTCCGACCCCACCCTGTGAGATATTTGTCAGTGAGGTCCGACCCCACCCTGTGAGATATTTGCCAGTGAGAGGTCCAACGCCACCATGTCCTGTGTGATATTTGTCAGTGAGAGGTCCGACCCCATCCTGTGAGATATTTGTCAGTGAGAGGTCCAACGCCACCATGTCCTGTGAGATATTTGTCAGTGAGAGGTCCGACCCCACCCTGTGAGATATTTGTCAGTGAGAGGTCCGACCCCATCCTGTGAGATATTTGTCAGTGAGAGGTCCAACGCCACCATGTCCTGTGAGATATTTGTCAGTGAGAGGTCCGACCCCACCCTGTGAGATATTTGTCAGTGAGGTCCGACCCCACCCTGTGAGATATTTGTCAGTGAGGTCCAACCCCACCCTGTGAGATATTTGTCAGTGAGGTCCGACCCCACCCTGTGAGATATTTGTCAGTGAGAGGTCCGACCCCACCCTGTGAGATATTTGTCAGTGAGAGGTCCGACCCCACCCTGTGAGATATTTGTCAGTGAGGTCCGACCCCACCCTGTGAGATATTTGTCAGTGAGAGGTCCGACCCCATCCTGTGAGATATTTGTCAGTGAGAGGTCCGACCCCACCCTGTGAGATATTTGTCAGTGAGAGGTCCGACCCCATCCTGTGAGATATTTGTCAGTGAGGTCCGACCCCACCCTGTGAGATATTTGTCAGTGAGAGGTCCAACGCCACCATGTCCTGTGAGATATTTGTCAGTGAGAGGTCCGACCCCACCCTGTGAGATATTTGTCAGTGAGGTCCGACCCCACCCTGTGAGATATTTGTCAGTGAGGTCCAACCCCACCCTGTGAGATATTTGTCAGTGAGGTCCGACCCCACCCTGTGAGATATTTGTCAGTGAGAGGTCCGACCCCACCCTGTGAGATATTTGTCAGTGAGAGGTCCGACCCCACCCTGTGAGATATTTGTCAGTGAGAGGTCTGACCCCACCCTGTGAGATATTTGTCAGTGAGGTCCAACCCCATCCTGTGAGATATTTGTCAGTGAGGTCCAACCCCACCCTGTGAGATATTTGTCAGTGAGGTCCAACCCGCCCTGTGAGATTTTTGTCAGTGAGAGGTCCGACCCCACCCTGTGAGATATTTGTCAGTGAGGTCCGACCCCACCCTGTGAGATATTTGTCAGTGAGGTCCAACCCCACCCTGTGAGATATTTGTCAGTGAGGTCCAACCCCACCCTGTGAGATATTTGTCAGTGAGAGGTCTGACCCCACCCTGTGAGATATTTGTCAGTGAGGTCCGACCCCACCCTGTGAGATATTTGTCAGTGAGGTCCGACCCCACCCTGTGAGATATTTGTCAGTGAGGTCCGACCCCACCCTGTGAGATATTTGTCAGTGAGGTCCGACCCCACCCTGTGAGATATTTGTCAGTGAGATCCAACCCCACCCTGTGAGATATTTGTCAGTGAGGTCCAACCCCACCCTGTGAGATATTTGTCAGTGAGAGGTCTGACCCCACCCTGTGAGATATTTGTCAGTGAGGTCCGACCCCACCCTGTGAGATATTTGTCAGTGAGAGGTCCGACCCCACCCTGTGAGATATTTGTCAGTGAGGTCCGACCCCACCCTGTGAGATATTTGTCAGTGAGATCCAACCCCACCCTGTGAGATATTTGTCAGTGAGGTCCAACCCCACCCTGTGAGATATTTGTCAGTGAGAGGTCTGACCCCACCCTGTGAGATATTTGTCAGTGAGGTCCGACCCCACCCTGTGAGATATTTGCCAGTGAGAGGTCCGACCCCACTCTGTGAGATATTTGTCAGTGAGGTCCGACCCCACCCTGTGAGATATTTGTCAGTGAGATCCAACCCCACCCTGTGAGATATTTGTCAGTGAGGTCCAACCCCACCCTGTGAGATATTTGTCAGTGAGAGGGCTCTGACCCCACCCTGTGAGATATTTGTCAGTGAGGTCCGACCCCACCCTGTGAGATATTTGTCAGTGAGAGGTCCGACCCCACCCTGTGAGATATTTGTCAGTGAGGTCCGACCCCACCCTGTGAGATATTTGTCAGTGAGAGGTCCGACCCCACCCTGTGAGATATTTGTCAGTGAGGTCCGACCCCACCCTGTGAGATATTTGTCAGTGAGAAGTCCGACCCCACCCTGTGAGATATTTGTCAGTGAGAGGTCCGACCCCACCCTGGGAGATATTTGTCAGTGAGAGGTCCAACGCCACCCTGTCCTGTGAGATATTTATCAGTGAGAGGTCCGACCCCACCCTGTCCTGTGAGATATTTGTCAGTGAGAGGTTGGTCCACAAGAGAATTGACTCCAGCAAAGGGAGAGGAAAAAGAGAAAAAGCGAATGAATCATTCCAGACGACAAATATAGATTTTCTGTCAGTGTTTCATTGTTGTTGTACAGGTTCCATGTAAATGAGCCCCTGGAAGCTCGCCACTGAAATGGGAGTTTAGGACTACTGAAACTGAAATTCAGAAAACCTGAAAAAAAAACTGAAATAACTGCAGCCACAACACGACGAGACGAGAGGGAGGAGAAACCTGGGGAGGACCAGTGATGGGACAAGACGAGAGGGAGGAGGAACCTGGGGAGGACCAGTGATGGGACAAGACGAGAGGGAGGAGGAACCTGGGGAGGACCAGTGATAGGACAAGACGAGAGGGAGGAGGAACCTGGGGAGGACCAGTGATGGGACAAGACGAGAGGGAGGAGGAACCTGGGGAGGACCAGTGATGGGACAAGACGAGAGGGAGGAGGAACCTGGGGAGGACCAGTGATGGGACAAGACGAGAGGGAGGAGGAACCTGGGGAGGACCAGTTTTAGGACAAGATTAGAGGGAGGAGGAACAAACAGCAGGGGCACAAAAACAACATAAGGGGAATGTAGACACTGGTGTTTGTACCTGGCTTTGGACTTGTTTGCAAAGATCAACTCCCTTTCCTGAGATTGGTACTGTCTGGGTGAATAAGGTGATCCACAAGTTGCAGACGCAGTGGGGTGTCAGCGAACACACACACACACACACACACACACACACACACACACACACACACACACACACACACACACACACACACACACACACACACACACACACACACAAATGTTGGAAGATGTTTATTCTCAAAGGTCAACGCTCTCTTTTCTCACAGTCTCGCCTGTCACCTTAGCTTTGTGCATGGAATCCAGGGCTATTGGTCCTACTGAACAACATGTCCTCCACCACGGCAGACCGTTCAAATCACAACGTGTTAGTGTGGTTGAGGAACCACTCAGGGGGCAGCGCAACACAGCACAAAGTGTTTGATGGGAGGGGGCTAGGAGGGGGGCTGAGAGGGGGGTTAGGAGGGAGCTGGAAGGGGGCTAGGAGGGGGGGGTAAGATTGGGGAGGAGAGGGGGGGTTAGGAGGGGGGATGGAATGGGGGTTGTAAGGGCTGGAGAACTAGAGAGGGAAAAGGGGGCATTATCTGCTGTATGAACAGTAAATTGTTTGTGGCGAAAAACATGTTTTGAGAGAGGGGGAGGGGAGTAGAGAGAGAGGGGGGGGGGGGGGGGGTGAGAGGGTGGGGGAAGAGAGAGAAACATCCTTCCCATTGCATGAAACTACTTGTTTTGAGCCGCTAAAAGCTGAAAGCTTCCATCCAGCCCTTTTTCCCTTGTTAAGCCAAGGCCAAATCACCAACCCCCGCATGTACTTTTTCAACAATGCTTCTGGCGGCAGCCTATTTGATGGCTTAATGTGCCCTACAAGACATTAATGCCTCAAAGACAGGTCTGCCCCCTTTATTCCACTCAAACTTGATACAGAGGCCTTTCAACACAATGAACAGAACGTCTTGGCTCTGGGAGAACTGTAGGCTAGTCTTCATAACACAGAGGTTTTGTGGTATGTTTTCTACCCTTGACCTTAAACCTTTGGATGTGTTGTTGGACTCACTGTATGTGGAATTACATTTGACTTACTGTGTGATGTATTGAAAGTTGTGTTAAGCAGTTAAATATCATCTATATTTACAGAGGCCCCTTGCCAATAAGGACTCTATTGTTTCTGGGATCTTTATGTCCCGCTCTAGTCCAGTATGGGAAGATTAATCATGACGGTTCTGGGATCTTTATGTCCCGCTCTAGTCTAGTATGGGAAGATTAATCATGATGGTTCTGGGTTCTTTATGTCCCGCTCTAGCCCAGTATGGGAAGATTAATTATGACGGTTCTGGGATCTTTATGTCCCGCTCTAGTCTAGTATGGGAAGATTAATCATGACGGTTCTGGGATCTTTATGTCCCGCTCTAGTCTAGTATGGGAAGATTAATCATGACGGTTCTGGGTTCTTTATGTCCCGCTCTAGTCCAGTATGGGAAGATTCATTATGACGGTTCTGGGATCTTTATGTCCCGCTCTAGTCTAGTATGGGAAGATTAATCATGACGGTTCTGGGTTCTTTATGTCCCGCTCTAGTCTAGTATGGGAAGATTAATCATGACGGTTCTGGGTTCTTTATGTCCCGCTCTAGTCCAGTATGGGATTATTAATCATGACGGTTCTGGGATCTTTATGTCCCGCTCTAGTCCAGTATGGGAAGATTAATCATGACGGTTCTGGGTTCTTTATGTCCCGCTCTAGTCCAGTATGGGATTATTAATCATGACGGTTCTGGGATCTTTATGTCCCGCTCTAGTCCAGTATGGGAAGATTAATCATGACGGTTCTGGGTTCTTTATGTCCCGCTCTAGTCTAGTATGGGAAGATTAATCATGACGGTTCTGGGTTCTTTATGTCCCGCTCTAGTCCAGTATGGGAAGATTCATTATGACGGTTCTGGGATCTTTATGTCCCGCTCTAGTCTAGTATGGGAAGATTAATCATGACGGTTCTGGGATCTTTATGTCCCGCTCTAGTCCAGTATGGGAAGATTAATCATGACGGTTCTGGGATCTTTATGTCCCGCTCTAGTCTAGTATGGGAAGATTAATCATGATGGTTCTGGGTTCTTTATGTCCCGCTCTAGTCCAGTATGGGAAGATTAATCATGACGGTTCTGGGTTCTTTATGTCCCGCTCTAGCCCAGTATGGGAAGATTAATCATGACGGTTCTGGGATCTTTATGTCCCGCTCTAGTCCAGTATGGGAAGATTAATCATGACGGTTCTGGGATCTTTATGTCCCGCTCTAGTCCAGTATGGGAAGATTAATCATGACGGTTCTGGGATCTTTATGTCCCGCTCTAGTCCAGTATGGGAAGATTAATCATGACGGTTCTGGGATCTTTATGTCCCGCTCTAGTCTAGTATGGGAAGATTAATCATGATGGTTCTGGGTTCTTTATGTCCCGCTCTAGTCCAGTATGGGATTATTAATCATGATGGTTCTGGGTTCTTTATGTCCTGCTCTAGTCCAGTATGGGAAGATTAATCATGACGGTTCTGGGTTCTTTATGTCCCGCTCTAGTCTAGTATGGGAAGATTAATCATGACGGTTCTGGGATCTTTATGTCCCGCTCTAGTCTAGTATGGGAAGATTAATCATGACGGTTCTGGGTTCTTTATGTCCTGCTCTAGTCCAGTTTGGGAAGATTAATCATGACGGTTCTGGGTTCTTTATGTCCCGCTCTAGTCTAGTATGGGAAGATTAATCATGACGGTTCTGGGTTCTTTATGTCCCGCTCTAGTCCAGTATGGGAAGATTAATCATGACGGTTCTGGGTTCTTTATGTCCCGCTCTAGTCCAGTATGGGATTATTAATCATGACGGTTCTGGGTTCTTTATGTCCCGCTCTAGTCCAGTATGGGATTATTAATCATGACGGTTCTGGGATCTTTATGTCCCGCTCTAGCCCAGTATGGGAAGATTAATCATGACGGTTCTGGGTTCTTTATGTCCCGCTCTAGTCCAGTATGGGAAGATTAATCATGACGGTTCTGGGTTCTTTATGTCCCGCTCTAGTCCAGTATGGGATTATTAATCATGACGGTTCTGGGTTCTTTATGTCCCGCTCTAGTCCAGTATGGGATTATTAATCATGACGGTTCTGGGATCTTTATGTCCCGCTCTAGCCCAGTATGGGAAGATTAATCATGACGGTTCTGGGATCTTTATGTCCCGCTCTAGCCCAGTATGGGAAGATTAATCATGACGGTTCTGGGATCTTTATGTCCCGCTCTAGTCTAGTATGGGAAGATTAATCATGACGGTTCTGGGATCTTTATGTCCCGCTCTAGCCCAGTATGGGAAGATTAATCATGACGGTTCTGGGTTCTTTATGTCCCGCTCTAGTCCAGTATGGGAAGATTAATCATGACGGTTCAGGGATCTTTATGTCCTGCTCTAGTCCAGTATGGGAAGATTATTCATGACGGTTCTGGGATCTTTATGTCCCGCTCTAGTCCAGTATGGGAAGATTAATCATGACGGTTCTGGGTTCTTTATGTCCCGCTCTAGTCCAGTATGGGAAGATTAATCATGACGGTTCAGGGATCTTTATGTCCTGCTCTAGTCCAGTATGGGAAGATTATTCATGACGGTTCTGGGATCTTTATGTCCCGCTCTAGTCCAGTATGGGAAGATTAATCATGACGGTTCTGGGTTCTTTATGTCCCGCTCTAGTCCAGTATGGGAAGATTAATCATGACGGTTCAGGGATCTTTATGTCCTGCTCTAGTCCAGTACGGGAAGATTATTCATGACGGTTCTGGGATCTTTATGTCCCGCTCTAGTCCAGTATGGGAAGATTAATCATGACGGTTCTGGGTTCTTTATGTCCCGCTCTAGTCCAGTATGGGAAGATTAATCATGACGGTTCTGGGTTCTTTATGTCCCGCTCTAGTCCAGTATGGGATTATTAATCATGACGGTTCTGGGATCATTATGTCCCGCTCTAGTCCAGTATGGGAAGATTAATCATGACGGTTCTGGGATCTTTATGTCCCGCTCTAGTCCAGTATGGGAAGATTATTCATGACGGTTCTGGGTTCTTTATGTCCCGCTCTAGTCCAGTATGGGAAGATTAATCATGACGGTTCTGGGTTCTTTATGTCCCGCTCTAGTCCAGTTTGGGAAGATTAATCATGACGGTTCTGGGATCTTTATGTCCTGCTCTAGTCCAGTTTGGGAAGATTAATCATGACGGTTCTGGGATCTTTATGTCCCGCTCTAGTCCAGTATGGGAAGATTATTCATGACGGTTCTGGGTTCTTTATGTCCCGCTCTAGTCCAGTATGGGAAGATTAATCATGATGGTGATAGACATGTGGTCAGTCTCCACATCTTTACAAACTATCTTTCATAGTACCAATACCCTCAGCTAGCTGTTGAATTAGTGCCTTTGACATTCTATGGTCGGTCAAAGATTCATGTCTGTGTGTATGTGAATGAGCAATTACTTCCTGTATTATGTTGAACACATAGAGATCCTATTACATGACTTTGAGTGTTCTACAGTATGTGTAATTCTACGGTTGAACATTCATACAGTCCAGTGTAGCTGGATGAGGCACTGGACAGACATCACTCCAATTACTCTTAACATCAACAATTTAGAAAGACCAAAAAATGCTTCAGGAAATACAAGTTACTGTGGGCAATATTGTTAAATTAAATTATCACTGAAATGTTTTAGTTACTGACCACAATCACCTCATCATAACTCAAATGGTCTCGTTTTGGTCACCTCACCCTTGATGTGAATCAACTGAAAACATGAACAGGGTTTGGTGAGTGAATGAATGAGACATCACTACTTTTAATCAGATTCATCTCTCCGAGGTGTTACAGACATGTTGAAGAAACATTTCATATTCCATACATTATTTAGGTTTAGTTTGATTTGGGGAATGTGTATTGTAAGCAAAATGATAACAGCTTCTATCAAACGAATCACAATGACCAATCTTTACCTGTAAAGTACACACATAGCATCTTTAATCAGTCCTGTTATAGGGAACACATAGCATCTGTAATCAGTCCTGTTATAGAGAACAGATAGCATCTTTAATCAGTCCTGTTATAGAGAACACATAGCATCTTTAATCAGTCCTGTTATAGAGAACACATAGCATCTTTAATCAGTCCTGTTATAGGGAACACATAGCATCTGTAATCAGTCCTGTTATAGAGAACACATAGCATCTTTAATCAGTCCTGTTATAGAGAACACATAGCATCTTTAATCAGTCCTGTTATAGGGAACACATAGCATCTGTAATCAGTCCTGTTATAGAGAACACATAGCATCTTTAATCAGTCCTGTTATAGGGAACACATAGCATCTGTAATCAGTCCTGTTATAGAGAACAGATAACATCTGTAATCAGTCCTGTTATAGAGAACACATAGCATCTTTAATCAGTCCTGTTATAGAGAACAGATAGCATCTGTAATCAGTCCTGTTATAGAGAACAGATAGCATCTTTAGTCAGTCCTGTTATAGAGAACAGATAACATCTGTAATCAGTCCTGTTATAGAGAACAGATAACATCTGTAGTCAGTCCTGTTATAGAGAACAGATAACATCTGTAATCAGTCCTGTTATAGGGAACACATAACATCTTTAGTCAGTCCTGTTATAGAGAACAGATAGCATCTGTAATCAGTCCTGTTATAGAGAACAGATAGCATCTTTAGTCAGTCCTGTTATAGAGAACACATAGCATCTTTAATCAGTCCTGTTATAGAGAACACATAGCATCTTTAATCAGTCCTGTTATAGGGAACACATAGCATCTTTAATCAGTCCTGTTATAGAGAACACATAGCATATTTAGTCAGTCCTGTTATAGGGAACACATAGCATCTTTAATCAGTCCTGTTATAGAGAACACGTAGCATCTTTAATCAGTCCTGTTATAGGGAACACATAGCATCTGTAATCAGTCCTGTTATAGGGAACACATAGCATCTGTAATCAGTCCTGTTATAGAGAACATATAGCATCTTTAGTCAGTCCTGTTATAGAGAACACATAGCATCTTTAGGCAGTATTGTTATAGGGAACAGATAGCATCTTTAATCAGTCCTGTTATAGAGAACACATAGCATCTTTAGTCAGTCCTGTTATAGAGAACACATAGCATCTTTAATCAGTCCTGTTATAGAGAACACATAGCATCTTTAATCAGTCCTGTTATAGAGAACACATAGCATCTTTAATCAGTCCTGTTATAGAGAACACGTAGCATCTTTAATCAGTCCTGTTATAGGGAACACATAGCATCTGTAATCAGTCCTGTTATAGAGAACATATAGCATCTTTAGTCAGTCCTGTTATAGAGAACACATAGCATCTTTAGGCAGTATTGTTATAGGGATAAAATTAGAATAGCTACTTCAAACAAAGTATCCCCCTTAGCCTTACCGTGGCGTTAAAGCAAGACGAGAGAGAAAGTGTTGTTCCCTCCATCGAATGTCGCACTACAACATTTCTTTGGGATTGCACTACTTTGACTAGAGCCCAATGGTCAAAAGTAGTGCACTATGTAGGGGAATAGGGTGCCATTTGGGACTCACACATAGGCACTCTCCTTGGATGCAGAGAACAAATATTTACAATCAGAGACAGAAGTGAATAACACTCAACAAATATCAAACAAATGACAAAATAGAGTGCCAATTTTCTTTTTTCACACAGACCCATTTTTGGCTTTCTCTCCAAAACACTCACTTTGTAGTCTTTACAGCCAGTTCTGCTGAACACATTCCGATTCAAAACTATAGTTCTAGATCGCCATCATGTGGCAGTGGAGAAAATACTTTTTTGATGCTTGATTTAGTCTGATAAAAGAGTTATCTGTTCTGTGAACTTGTTCTTTGAAATACCAACTCGGTGGCCTTGCGATTAGAGTGTTCGCCCAAAGATTGGAAGGTTGGGAGTTTGATCCCCGGCCGAGTCATAACCAAAGACTGGAAAAATGTGACCTGGTCCGTCTCTGCTTGGCACTCATCGTTAAGGACATACTGTAAATTGGGGGTAAGACACTGCGATAGACTATCATCCTGTCCAGAAGGTGTACTCGTACATCAAGCTGCCTCACACTACAGAAACATGAGATAGACTATCTTCCTGTCCAGAAGGTGTACTCGTACAACGAGCTGCCTCACGCTACAGAAACATGAGATAGACTATCATCCTGTCCAGAAGGTGTACTCGTACATCAAGCTGCCTCACGCTACAGAAACACGAGATAGACTATCATCCTGTCCAGAAGGTGTACTCGTACAACGAGCTGCCTCACGCTACAGAAACATGAGATAGACTATCATCCTGTCCAGAAGGTGTACTCGTACATCAAGCTGCCTCACGCTACAGAAACATGAGATAGACTATCATCCTGTCCAGAAGGTGTACTTGTACATCAAGCTGCCTCAAGCTACAGAAACATGAGATAGACTATCATCCTGTCCAGAAGGTGTACTCGTACATCAAGCTGCCTCACGCTACAGAAACATGAGATAGACTATCATCCTGTCCAGAAGGTGTACTCGTACATCAAGCTGCCTCACGCTACAGAAACATGAGATAGACTATCATCCTGTCCAGAAGGTGTACTTGTACATCAAGCTGCCTCACGCTACAGAAACATGAGATAGACTATCATCCTGTCCAGAAGGTGTACTCGTACATCAAGCTGCCTCACGCTACAGAAACATGAGATAGACTATCATCCTGTCCAGAAGGTGTACTCGTACATCAAGCTGCCTCACGCTACAGAAACATGAGATAGACTATCATCCTGTCCAGAAGGTGTACTCGTACATCAAGCTGCCTCACGCTACAGAAACATGAGATAGACTATCATCCTGTCCAGAAGGTGTACTCGTACATCGAGCTGCCTCACGCTACAGAAACATGAGATAGACTATCATCCTGTCCAGAAGGTGTACTCGTACATCAAGCTGCCTCACGCTACAGAAACATGAGATAGGCTCCTATGAGCTGTTCCGGCTTGCACCAGCCAAGGCTACTTACTTCCTTAAATAGTGTTACCTTTGAGAAGAAAAGGGTATTTGTTTTTTTATTGATTTTGTATTTAACCTTTATTTAACTAGGCAAGTCAGCTAAGAACAAATTCTTATTTACAATGACGGCCTACACCGGCCAAACCCTAATCCGGACGACGCTTGGCCAATTGTGCACCGCCCTATGGGACTCCCAATCACGGCCGGTTACGATACAGCCTGGAATCGAACTAGGGTCTGTAGTGATGCCTCTAGCACTGACATGCAGTGCCTTGGACCGCTGCGCAACTCGGAAGCCCAGTGGCAGGAGAAGGGGATTGGGTTACAGTGGCAGGAGAAGGAGAAGGGGATTGGGTTACAGTGGCAGGAGAAGGAGATTGAGTTACAGTGGCAGGAGAAGGGGATGTAGTTACAGTGGCAGGAGAAGGAGATTGAGTTACAGTGGCAGGAGAAGGAGATTGAGTTACAGTGTTGTCCTTCAGAGTTATCCTTCAGAGTTATCCTTCAGAGTTATCCTTCAGCGTTGTCCTTCAGAGTTGTCCTTCAGCGTTGTCCTTCAGAGTTATCCTTCAGCGTTGTCCTTCAGAGTTATCCTTCAGCGTTGTCCTTCAGCGTTGTCCTTCAGCGTTGTCCTTCAGAGTTATCCTTCAGCGTTGTCCTTCAGAGTTGTCCTTCAGCGTTGTCCTTCAGAGTTATCCTTCAGCGTTGTCCTTCAGAGTTAGCCTTCAGAGTTATCCTTCAGAGTTATCCTTCAGAGTTGTCCTTCAGAGTTGTCCTTCAGCGTTGTCCTTCAGAGTTATCCTTCAGAGTTATCCTTCAGAGTTATCCTTCAGAGTTATCCTTCAGAGTTATCCTTCGGAGTTACAGCCATATAAAGCATGTTTAGTTCATGTTTCTACCAGTGGAGGCTGCTGAGGGGAGGACGGCTCATAATAATGGCTGGAATGGAGTCAATGGAATAGTATCAAACACATCAAAGACATGATTTCCATGTTTTATTGTATTTATTTAACCTTTATTTAACTAGGCAAGTCAGTTAAGAACAAATTATTATTTACAATAAAATACCAATCCATTGACTCCATTCCAGCCATAAATATGAGCCATCCTACCCTCAGCTGGTATATACATAATAAACCTGAGTGTCTCAGCCATAACCATAAACTGGCAGTATTAGACAGATGAATAAATGGCAAAGTATTAGATGGCCACGTTTGGCTGCAGTACCCCATATATCCAGCGGGTGGCGGTATATCCCTTCACTTCTCTCTCTCCTCCCCTTGTCTCAACTATTTGACCTACTTTCAATGTCTGGAACATTGTGTCCTGAACTATTGCACGCTCAAACAAACACACAGGCACACACTCGCGTGCACTCAGACAGACGAGAAACGGTTTGAGGCCAACTATTAAAGTGAGTTTTGTAGTACCTTTTTTTTTTCAGATTTCTTCGTGATCAGATTAGGCTACGTGTTAAAAGTAATGTTTGGTTTTTTCCAAAAACAAAACCCTGCAGCTCAGTTTATTCATTCAGACATACATTATGTTAATAGGAGGCAATAAGCACCAGGTTATATTTGGAACACTGCTGTTCCTTTCATCCCAATGTACAATATCTAACACTATTACTGTTTATTCTGAATGCTTTAACACTGACAGTGATTCTTGAAGCACTATGTCTGAAACCATTATCACTTGTTAGCCAATGCATTTACCAAGTGTTGCCAAACTGAAGGCACGTTCACTGCTTTACACTCAGTTTGTAATTTTATAACACACTTTTTTTACAAAACTGTAAACACAACTCACTGCTTTATTAAACTCAGTTTGCAATTTAATAGCACACTTCTTGCAAAACTGTAAACATTGATCCCTACATTGCTACACTGTTTTTGCCAATTGCCTTTCCACGTTGACACGTGAAAACACTTTTAGATAATGAGTTGACTTACAAATCAGAGCTTGAACACTATAAATTGGCCACAGGTAAACATTTGGTTTGAACAACAATGGTGGCCAATATTGGACAGAGAGTAAGAGGAGTGAGAACTAGAGGAGGACGGGGAGGAGGAAGAGGAGGACGAGGAAGGTGAAGGAGGACAGGAGGAGGAGGAGGTGAAGAAGTGAAAGGAGGAGGAGGAGGAGGTGGAGGATGAGGAGGAGGAGGAGGAGGAGGAGGTGAAGAAGTGAGAGGATGAGGAGGAGGAGGTGAGGAGGAGGAGGAGGCGGAGGAGGAGGAGGAGGCGGAGGATGAGGAGGAGGAAGAGGAGGAGGAGGAAGAGGAGGAGGAGGAGGTGAAGAAGGACAGGGAGAAGGAGAGGAAGCGGAGTCAGGAACACAATAACTGATGAAATCAGAGTGACTGTGGTTCACCATGTTGTCAACCATGGGATGAGCATGAAGGAGGCTGGGAAACGGGTTCAAAGTAATCTGAGCCGCTATACTGTTGCAGGTATCATCCAGATATTTAGAAATGAGAACCGGTAAGTAACTGTAAGTGCTGTCGTCTTACTGGTACAGTAATATGTACTGTACTTTCATAATGAGAAGGATCTGTCACTGAAACCATTCAAATGTTTTTACAGAACTGCAAGAAAACCAGTATCTGGTGGAAGAGGTTGACTGTTCACCCCAGAGCAGGAGACCCACGTTGTAAATATGATCATTGCAAATAACTGCATCAGACTCAGAGAACTGCAGGACCACATAATGGTAGATAACACCGTATTCCAAAACGTCAACAGAGTGAGTCTCTCTGCACTGTCTCGTCTACTGAAACGCAATAGAATTAGGATGAAGCAGCTGCACAGAGTCCCTTTCGAAAGAAACTCAGACCTTGTAAAACAACTGAGATATGAATATGTGCAGGTAAGCTGTACTGTCCTATCATTGGTACTGGACCTGGAAGTGTATGGTGCTACATCATATTGACTGATCCCTGTCTTTTGCTACTGTGCTACATTGTTTTGTCTCTTTCAGAGAGTCATGGAGCTAGAAGCAGATGCAGTGCATCATGAGCTAATATATGTGGAATAGGCAGGTTTCAACCTGGCAAAAAACAAGGGGCCTCGGAGCTTATCATCGGACACCGTGCCATCGTCAACGTCTCGGGACAACGTGGTGGCAACATAACAATGTGTGCGGCTATTAGTCAAAATGGCGTCCTTCACCATCATGCAATCCTAGGCCCATACAACACTGCACACATTATCACATTTCTGGACACCCTCCACAACAGACGAATCCCTAATGACCAGGGGCCAGAGCAGCCCAGGTACGTTATCATCTGGCACAATGTTAGTTTCCACCGGGCTGCTGTGGTCCGCAATTGGTTCACAGGACACCCACTTGTCATCGCACTCAATCTCCCCCCATACTCTCCGTTCTTGAATCCTATTGAGTAATTATTCTCTGCATGGCGTTTGGAAGGTGTATGATTGCCAGCCCCACCAACGCATAACCTTTCTACAGGCACTAGAGGAGGCTTGTGGAGACATGGATCAGGGGTCATTGCCAGGCCTGGATATGGCCCTCCAGGCGATACTTCCCACG
This sequence comes from Salvelinus namaycush, assembly GCF_016432855.1. Lineage (NCBI taxonomy): Eukaryota > Metazoa > Chordata > Actinopteri > Salmoniformes > Salmonidae > Salvelinus > Salvelinus namaycush. The sequence goes on from NC_052323.1 coordinate 29,094,245, forward strand.
CTGCCTGGCTCAAGACAACATCGCATGTGATGTGGATGAAGTCTTATTTCCAGACCAACAAAGAAGGCGAGATGAAGTCTTATTTCCAGACCAACAAAGAAGGAGAGATGAAGTCTCATTTCCAGACCAACAAAGAAGGCGAGATGAAGTCTCATTTCCAGACCAACAAAGAAGGCGAGATGAAGTCTCATTTCCAGACCAACAAAGAAGGAGAGATGAAGTCACATTTCCAGACCAACAAAGAAGGCGAGATGAAGTCTCATTTCCAGACCAACAAAGAAGGCGAGATGAAGTCTCATTTCCAGACCAACAAAGAAGGAGAGATGAAGTCACATTTCCAGACCAACAAAGAAGGCGAGATGAAGTCACATTTCTTTGTTTTGTTTTTTTTGCGCAATTTTTTTTTGTTTTCTTCTTCTGAGCTTTTGTTGTTTGCGGAGTGTTAGAACAATGTGAGAAATGTTTTTTCCCCCTTTATTTGTATTGATAGTGTGTCATGTTCGGAATACACATCCATACTTTACACGTTTGGATACCTGTGTGTATGTGTGTTTACTACATGTATGACAGAACTTTATTTGCAAACTGCTATGCCCTGCACACAGAAACAAGAAAAAGCCACAAGTGCTTATCATTTATACACTCAGTGGGTAGTTGGTGCTTCGTGTGATTATTCAGATGATGGTTTGTGTGTACTGTATTGACGCAAGAGTTTAAAGAGTTTTTCAATAAATTGTTTGCTTTTGCAAGAGATGTCTAATGTTTTGCTGGTTTGGTGTAAGGTTTGGTGTAAGGTTTGGTGGTTAGTGTGTAATGTTTTGCTGGTTTGGTGTAAGGTTTGGTGTAAGGTTTGGTGGTTAGTGTGTAATGTTTTGCTGGTTTGGTGTAAGGTTTGGTGTAAGGTTTGGTGGTTAGTGTGTAATGTTTTGCTGGTTTGGTGTAAGGTTTGGTGTAAGGTTTGGTGGTTAGTGTGTAATGTTTTGCTGGTTTGGTGTAAGGTTTGGTGGTTAGTGTGTAGAGTTTTGCAAACATAGCCTATAGTTTCAAAGATAGTGCCTAAGCAATCCAAAAATATACTTTTATATCTCAATGTACTGTAGCTAACATTATTAATATGCAGTTATATCATCCCAATGTACTGTAGCTAACATTATTAATATGCAGTTATATCATCTCAATGTACTGTAGCTAACATTATTAATATGCGGTTATATCATCTCAATGTACTGTAGCTAACATTATTAATATGAAGTTCTATCATCTCAATGTACTGTAGCTAACATTATTAATATGAAGTTCTATCATCTCAATGTACTGTAGCTAACATTATTAATATGCGGTTATATCATCTCAATGTACTGTAGCTAACATTATTAATATGCGGTTCTATCATCTCAATGTACTGTAGCTAACATTATTAATATGCGGTTATATCATCTCAATGTACTGTAGCTAACATTATTAATATGCGGTTATATCATCCCAATGTACTGTAGCTAACATTATTAATATGCGGTTATATCATCTCAATGTACTGTAGCTAACATTATTAATATGCGGTTATATCATCTCAATGTACTGTAGCTAACATTATTAATATGCGGTTATATCATCTCAATGTACTGTAGCTAACATTATTAATATGCGGTTATATCATCTCAATGTACTGTAGCTAACATTATTAATATGAAGTTCTATCATCTCAATGTACTGTAGCTAACATTATTAATATGAAGTTCTATCATCTCAATGTACTGTAGCTAACATTATTAATATGCGGTTATATCATCTCAATGTACTGTAGCTAACATTATTAATATGAAGTTCTATCATCTCAATGTACTGTAGCTAACATTATTAATATGCGGTTCTATCATCTCAATGTACTGTAGCTAACATTATTAATATGAAGTTCTATCATCTCAATGTACTGTAGCTAACATTATTAATATGCGGTTATATCATCTCAATGTACTGTAGCTAACATTATTAATATGCGGTTATATCATCTCAATGTACTGTAGCTAACATTATTAATATGCGGTTATATCATCTCAATGTACTGTAGCTAACATTATTAATATGAAGTTCTATCATCTCAATGTACTGTAGCTAACATTATTAATATGAAGTTCTATCATCTCAATGTACTGTAGCTAACATTATTAATATGCGGTTCTATCATCTCAATGTACTGTAGCTAACAATATTAATATGCGGTTATATCATCCCAATGTACTGTAGCTAACATTATTAATATGCGGTTCTATCATCTCAATGTACTGTAGCTAACATTATTAATATGCGGTTCTATCATCTCAATGTACTGTAGCTAACATTATTAATATGCGGTTCTATCATCTCAATGTACTGTAGCTAACATTATTAATATGCGGTTATATCATCTCAATGTACTGTAGCTAACATTATTAATATGCGGTTCTATCATCTCAATGTACTGTAGCTAACATTATTAATATGCGGTTCTATCATCTCAATGTACTGTAGCTAACATTATTAATATGCGGTTCTATCATCTCAATGTACTGTAGCTAACAATATTAATATGCGGTTATATCATCTCAATGTACTGTAGCTAACATTATTAATATGCGGTTCTATCATCTCAATGTACTGTAGCTAACATTATTAATATGCGGTTCTATCATCTCAATGTACTGTAGCTAACATTATTAATATGCGGTTCTATCATCTCAATGTACTGTAGCTAACATTATTAATATGCGGTTCTATCATCTCAATGTACTGTAGCTAACATTATTAATATGCGGTTCTATCATCTCAATGTACTGTAGCTAACATTATTAATATGCGGTTCTATCATCTCAATGTACTGTAGCTAACATTATTAATATGCGGTTCTATCATCTCAATGTACTGTAGCTAACATTATTAATATGCGGTTCTATCATCTCAATGTACTGTAGCTAACATTATTAATATGCGGTTCTATCATCTCAATGTACTGTAGCTAACATTATTAATATGCGGTTATATCATCTCAATGTACTGTAGCTAACATTATTAATATGCGGTTCTATCATCTCAATGTACTGTAGCTAACATTATTAATATGCGGTTCTATCATCTCAATGTACTGTAGCTAACATTATTAATATGCGGTTCTATCATCTCAATGTACTGTAGCTAACATTATTAATATGCGGTTCTATCATCTCAATGTACTGTAGCTAACATTATTAATATGCGGTTCTATCATCTCAATGTACTGTAGCTAACATTATTAATATGCGGTTCTATCATCTCAATGTACTGTAGCTAACATTATTAATATGCGGTTCTATCATCTCAATGTACTGTAGCTAACAATATTAATATGCGGTTATATCATCCCAATGTACTGTAGCTAACATTATTAATATGCGGTTCTATCATCTCAATGTACTGTAGCTAACATTATTAATATGCGGTTCTATCATCTCAATGTACTGTAGCTAACATTATTAATATGCGGTTCTATCATCTCAATGTACTGTAGCTAACATTATTAATATGCGGTTCTATCATCTCAATGTACTGTAGCTAACATTATTAATATGCGGTTCTATCATCTCAATGTACTGTAGCTAACATTATTAATATGCGGTTCTATCATCTCAATGTACTGTAGCTAACATTATTAATATGCGGTTCTATCATCTCAATGTACTGTAGCTAACATTATTAATATGCGGTTATATCATCTCAATGTACTGTAGCTAACATTATTAATATGCGGTTCTATCATCTCAATGTACTGTAGCTAACATTATTAATATGCGGTTATATCATCTCAATGTACTGTAGCTAACATTATTAATATGCGGTTCTATCATCTCAATGTACTGTAGCTAACATTATTAATATGCGGTTCTATCATCTCAATGTACTGTAGCTAACATTATTAATATGCGGTTCTATCATCTCAATGTACTGTAGCTAACAATATTAATATGCGGTTCTATCATCTCAATGTACTGTAGCTAACATTATTAATATGCGGTTCTATCATCTCAATGTACTGTAGCTAACATTATTAATATGCGGTTCTATCATCTCAATGTACTGTAGCTAACATTATTAATATGCGGTTCTATCATCTCAATGTACTGTAGCTAACATTATTAATATGCGGTTCTATCATCTCAATGTACTGTAGCTAACAATATTAATATGCGGTTATATCATCCCAATGTACTGTAGCTAACATTATTAATATGCGGTTCTATCATCTCAATGTACTGTAGCTAACATTATTAATATGCGGTTCTATCATCTCAATGTACTGTAGCTAACATTATTAATATGCGGTT